>NW_017304351.1:0-256 GCF_001594115.1 Trachymyrmex septentrionalis | reverse complement strand
TTTCCCCATAAATCTTAAGGTCATAAAATTTTGGAGTTTCACTTTCCCACTCTACCGATTCCTGTCAACATCCTTTCCTCCCCCAAAATCTTGACCAATCTAAGAGCAAAAGAAAATCCTACTACCAGCCAACGAAACCTATTCCACCAATCCAAATTTGAGTAATCTGAGGCGATTAGTATAAAAATCTCGATTCCGCAACCCTTGCCTCAGATAGATAGCAGATTTTTCTCGAAGTCCGGACTTGTACTTGTCG
>NW_017304350.1:543-784 GCF_001594115.1 Trachymyrmex septentrionalis | reverse complement strand
ATTGCTTATATTAAAAATTCTATATTATATTTGCGAAGATATATATAGATTAATTATCCCAACAAAGAAAAAGAGCGTAGCTGGTGAAATTGTTTTGGTGTGTATAAAAATCTTAATATATGTGCAGTTATACAAAAAATATAAGACAATCAGATTCTATATGACTTACTCATAGCCGTTATCATACTACAGATTATCACACTTCCTGGTTATGGTTGTCGATTGTCGGTTCTATTTTTGC
>NW_017304350.1:0-443 GCF_001594115.1 Trachymyrmex septentrionalis | reverse complement strand
TTTGCCAATCGCGTTGCAGTTAATAACCCGCATTTGCTGCATCATAATTGGTTAAAATAGAACCATCAACTGTAACCGGCCATCTGTAGTGTGATTACGGCCTATATGACTTACTAAATTTGTAATTTTTTCTAATTTTTGTAATTTTTTTTAATTTTTTAAAATATTTACATAAGTATAATGAAAATGTTAAGAAAAGTGCATAGCACTTAGGTCATATTGAGAATACACGATTAATTTGTGCGATTTACTAATCCTATTTGTTAAATTTACTTGTAATTATATGTATAATAATCTTTTTTATTACAATAAATAAATATTACTTTAAACGTTACATAAGCACAGATAAAAAGATGTATTCATCTAGACGTCTAAACTTGCTTTATTTGATGAGTCATTTCTTTTTATCGCATTTTCTTGAGCGACACAGTTTGTTATTTCCT
>NW_017304348.1:0-361 GCF_001594115.1 Trachymyrmex septentrionalis | reverse complement strand
ATTATATTTTTCAGATTATCTTCCCTCTCACGGGTACACCTTGTCGTGGTGGGAGGGCTCAGTACTCAGAGGATGTGTACAAGAAAAGAACGATTTTTTTCAAATGCCTCAAAATTTTCGGATATATCTGAAAGTATCTATATAAATTTTTAGATATTGAATAAAATCGTTCTCTTCGTGTAAAAATCCTCTGGGAAAGCTAACGTACCCTCGTCGCCGATTTGAAAAATAAACGAACCGTAGCCGGTTCGTCGCGTCGCGCGTTTCGGGAGTGCCGTTCAAGTTATCGGACTCTAGTCCGCGCGCGAATACAATGCATTATTCGCGAGTGTTTACGCGAGTGTCCTGTGCATATTCTGAG
>NW_017304347.1:0-238 GCF_001594115.1 Trachymyrmex septentrionalis | reverse complement strand
TTTATCAAATAGATGAGTAAATTTAAAACATTATTTACATAAATCATTAATTATGTTACGTTGTCGCCGATATCAAAGGACAACACTATCCCTTACATTTACTAGCATTTTGTTATTTTTAACTTTAATGTGTCAAAATCAATCTATTTATTAATTTCGAAGTGTTCATATATTGTGAAGTGTTAATGTATTGTATATACGAGGGTGGATCAAATATAAACCGGAATTTTACAAATAC
>NW_017304346.1:0-357 GCF_001594115.1 Trachymyrmex septentrionalis | reverse complement strand
ATAAATAAAATTCATTACTATAAGATGTTATTAATAAGTAAAATATATATTTTTTTCTATTTTCCAAGTTTCTCGATAGTGGTTGTCGAATCATGTTTCAGTATATATACACCTTTTTTAAAGGTGCCTTTAATGAAGTTCCCTCGGGAAACACCGCTATATTATACGAACTAGATTTCTCGGGTATTTGCGAAATACCTACCGATTACAATGACGGGGACGTCATGCGGAGGCGGAACATTGTTTTCCTCTTTGATTCGTGCTCTTTCTAGAAAAAAATAAAATATTTTAATATTCGGGATTTCTATAATCGATTAGTTAATATTTATTTCTCTAAAACTTACTCGCTGGTACTCC
>NW_017304345.1:0-357 GCF_001594115.1 Trachymyrmex septentrionalis | reverse complement strand
ATCGGCGAATGTTGTATTTGATTTAATTTTAACGTTTCAAATTTATCTTGAATCACTTAGATCGATTGCGAACAATAATCCGTATAATAAAGAAATTCAAAATTTGTACTATCTATCATTACTGTTATTTGTCAAATTAGGTTATTAGTTTAATATTTAACGTATTATTGTACTGAAGAGGGTCAAATCTTGATCGAAACGTCTACCTATTGTTATGAATTATGTTTAAATAATAATATATAACTTATTTACATCCTTAGTCGTGGCTGTATGCTCTTTATTATTTAATCGTTATAATTATATTTATATACTGTATTAGCATAACAACCGCTAGTCTCGGGGAAGGAAAACTAGTTG
>NW_017304344.1:0-624 GCF_001594115.1 Trachymyrmex septentrionalis | reverse complement strand
TTTAGTTGAATAAATAAAGTTAAGATTTTGAAATAAGTAGGTTATAATAAGAAACTAGGATTAGATACCCTATTATTATAAATGAAAGTATAAAGGATTAATAATTAAATGTTAATCATTAAATTTAAATAGGTTGGCGGTATTTTAAAGAATTAGGGGAACTTGTTTAGTAAATGATATTCCACGATAGGCGGATCTTAACAAAAATGTTTTATGTATTGTTGTTTAAAGGCTATTTTATTAGGATAATAACTGACAGATTTTATTATGTTAATGTGTTGAGGCCGGACGAATATACGAAATAAGCGCGGACAGGAAAGAGTAGGACTTAAATGAGTAACGGAGGAGACTACCGATATACGTGTGTTCACGACCGCGTGTCGTACCGAAGAGAGCGTACTGTACCGCACAGTGGTACAGGAAACGGAGGGATCGCCATCTCGCAGGTGGCGATCGATATCGACCTATCGACTTGGGTGAATCGCAATCTCACCAACATAATGTAAGTTTGAATTCAAATCAAAATGTAGAATTGTTAAGTAAGGATTACATTTTTTTAAATTGATATATATTTAAGTTTTAAATAATTTAAGTGGGTAGGATTTAATAGTAAATTTATTAAAT
>NW_017304343.1:0-274 GCF_001594115.1 Trachymyrmex septentrionalis | reverse complement strand
ACAAATTATCAAAGTAAAATTTAGGATTCAAAAACAAAAATACTCTATCAACTAGTCCCGCGATTGTACCATGTATTTTTTGAGAAACAGGATGCTGTGATCAAAAATTTAAATATCTATCCGAAAAAGTCGGCTTGTGGTACCAATTGAACTCTATCAACTCATTATCCCTAATCACTGTAACATCCAAAAAATTCAATCTATCACACCACCATACCTCCATAGTAATCTGAAGTCTAGGATGCTGAGAATTAAAAATATCGACAATGGAACT
>NW_017304342.1:0-785 GCF_001594115.1 Trachymyrmex septentrionalis | reverse complement strand
TTTACGACAAGAACGAAGTGTACGGCCGGACCCGAGCCCTTCGAAAGCTCTCATAAATAACTCAAGAGCGAGTTATCAGATATGTCATGAGGAAGGACATATCGCCACCGAATGACAAAAATTAAAATATAACTTAGGAACTGAAATCTTAGTCTGTCAGATTTGTAAAAAACGCGGACACGGTGCCGATAAATGTCGGTTGCGCGATCCCCGCTCTGCAAGACCCGTGAATGGACTACAATCCAATGTAATTTTCTGTCAGTTATGCTCAAAACCGGGGCATAATGCTAAAATGTATCGAAATAATAATAATGTTCTAATTTCTCATCAAATAAAAATTCAGTTGTTTGCCAATGGTGTGACAAATCCGGTCACCTCGCTGTCAATTGCTGGCAAAGGCAAAATTCCGAACGTAATTTCGATAATAAAAAAATTATTTACCACACTTGTAATAATCCGGAGCATATTGCTAGAGATTGCTGTTCAAAATTAAATCAACAGAATAATTAAAAAAACAACGCATTCTGTCATTATTGCAAGGAGAAGGGTCATCTCCTTGAGGAATGCCAGTTGCGCATTGCGAGCAATAATCGGAGAAAGGCCCCTCACAGGGAAACTCCGACGGTCCCTCGAAGGCGGATGTGCAACAGGGGCCCGAACGGATTCCACACCCGGCGTCACAAAAGGAGCAATAGACAAAAAACTGGAAGTACGACCCGTAACGGTGACTCTTAGTAAACACGGTCGTGTGCCTACTGTCGAAGCAAATTTTTGCAAATCCATTC
>NW_017304341.1:622297-623650 GCF_001594115.1 Trachymyrmex septentrionalis | reverse complement strand
AAATATTCATGTGAATTTGCTCACTTTTGTAATTTTTGGCTGCTTTCCTTTTAGGAGGTACGATCGGTACTAAACGTCGTTTACTTTCTATCTCTCATATTCAAAGAATAACGAAGATAAAACGATATTTGTGTCGATTGTGTGTTCTTAAATAAAAGCAACCTTTATCTCATTTCAAGATATACAATTGATCGCCTAAACGTCGTACTTCGCGAAGTGATTTTGGCGACATTTTAACACATCGTTCAATTTTCCTCCGAGTTTGAATCTACGTGTTTGTTAATGTTGTGACTAGAGACGATATAATCGTCGTGAATTTCCTCGATGATTATTCGAAGTGCGGACTAGCAACAGGTGCAGCTGCGCGTAAAGTTGACTGCGTAATCAACGAATCTCCGTCATTTCAAATTTGTCCGTTGCATTATTGCGTACTTAGAGTCGTTACGGGCGCGTCGCGGGTGGTTCGCACGAGCGAGATTTCCGCGTGTTATTTCTCCATTACGATTTAACGAGGTGCTTTTTGTGATTAGCAGATCTACGCGATCAACGAGAGTGTCGTGTACGTCGTTATGAGTATCGTGCGATAGCTGTGATATCGATTATCCTTGCTTCGCGAAACGAAGCTGCGTCGTATGTGTCGATGTGGACATTGTGTGTCTATGTGTGTGCAGATTAATACTAAGAATTTGGAACAATGACGAAGAGAGAGAGAGGAAGAGGAGGAGGAGGAGGAGGAGGAGGAGGAGGCCCAGGATGGCATCAGGCAACGGCGGAGCATCCACGAGTGAGTATCTTGTAATTGAGGGTTAGATCATTGTAATTTCACTGAGCTTGGATGGTAAGAACGCAAGAATGATCCTTATTTTCGAAAAAAATAAATTGCAACGTGCGATGTAAGGTCTTAATTCTCACGTGTCTGTAGTGTTAGAAATTGAACTCAACAAAATTATAATATATATATGTAGCATGAAATCTAGTTACAATTCATGTATTTACATGAAAAAAATTTATGCATTTTCTATTCTATTTTATTTTATTTTGAGAAACTAGAATATTTGCTAAAATATATTTTAATATTTTTAAATAATATTTAATGTATTTAATATTTAAATATTTGAAATTAGGGAAGACAGGATTTGCAATTATTTAAATAACATAAACAGTGTTATTTAAATGAACAAGTAAATTAAGCGATTAATTTTACTTATCTAATTTTGTAAAAATTAATATCTAAATAACTTTTTAAAATTGATTTAATTTTTTTTATTATTTTATTTGAAAGGAGTAAATAAAAAATTTAACATGTATAGTATTTATTTTTTGAAACATATTTTTGGGAACTGCTTTTTTTAA
>NW_017304341.1:591854-622197 GCF_001594115.1 Trachymyrmex septentrionalis | reverse complement strand
TAATATTTGGATATATATTTATATTTTACGGATTAATGTTTCAACTCCGCTGTGCTACGTATCAGACTTGTGAGTCGTAAATTGTTTTAATTTTAAAGTAATGGCTTTTTGTGAAAAAAAATTATATTAGATATATGTGATAACCCTTTTTTATTGATTATCATTAATAAAATAATGATTAAAATTTTTTAAAATAGTAAATATCGCATATTATGGTAATAGATTTTATACTATTTATTCTAATGAGGTAATTAATATTTGAATGTTTTATTTCTATAATTATAATTTATCCAAAGATCAAATGTTTATATTGAGAATATCATCGAAATAATTATATCTCACAAATCCATTGCTTTGTAATGAATGGGCTATGTGATGCATAATTACTAGATATATAAATATTATTATCATGTACATAAATATTATCAATTATTTATATAGATATTATTAAGTACTATATGCATATAATATACTAACATATTTTAATTAACGTTAACATATAAATTACTCTGTGAAAAATATATAGGGTGTCATTAAATTACGGCATCACCAATCCTGAGTGGACTAAACTGAGTCGAAAAGTCTTCTATTTTCGCAATGGTTAACAAGATTAATTACTAAATCGATAATTACTAAAAATCATTGAATATTAGTTTTCAATAATTTTTTACTCAAATACTATCAACTTTACAGAAAAACAGCGAGAGATAAAAATTGTTTATTTTCTTTTTATAAAGTTCTAAAAATTTTTTCAGAATTTTTTAATACCGTATTCTCTCATGGTGATAAAAATAAGAAAATGCAGTACTAAAAAAAAGTTGATAAAGAATTCTGAAAAAATTCTTAAAATTCTATCAGAAGAAAATAAATGATTTTTCTCTTGCAATTTTTTTGTAAAGTTGACAGTATTTGAATAAAAAATGATTGAAAACTAATATTCAGCGATTTTTAGTAATTAATATCTCGTTAACCATTGCGATAATCGTAAAATGGTAAAAGTAAAGGACTTTTCAGCTTAATTCAGTCTGCTCTACCTCAAGATGGATGATGCCGTAATTTAATGATATCCTGTATAAGGTAATGCCATGATCGCACTTTGCAATTCACTCATTAAAAAAGATATTATTGCTTATACGGTTTTATTAATTTATTTATTACTTGTTAAACATATTTTTATTGTAACTTGATTATTTTTAAATTATTATTATTATATTATATTGATATTGTTTTTCATAATTAATAGTTTGTTACACAATAAGATTTGTTGCTCTAAAATATGTTAATAAATGATTAAGTCAGATAATAATGAATTAGTTACAATATATATTTACAAGATTTTATGACATTTATTTGTTATTTATTGATTATAATATTTATTTGTGAGTTTTATTTGAATGTGCGAGAGTGTGCATAAAACACAAATGCATACTTTTGCATTAAAATAAAACTCACAAGTAAATATCATAATCAACTCAACAAATAACATATAAATGTCATGAAATTTTGTAAATATATATTATAACCAATTCATTATTATCTGACTTTATCATTTACTAACATATTTTTAAGCACTAAATCTTATTGTGTAACAAACTATTAATTACAAAAAAACAGCATTAATATAGTTTTTTACTTGTTTTTGAGAATTAATTTGACACTCCAGTCTTGCGAAACCACTAGACTTATGTATAACATCAATCTAACAATAAGTTTTTTAAAAGTATATATGTAAAAATAAACTGAATATTCGGGAGGGTAACATGCTCGCAAATTGCGAGTTTTTATATTTTTGAATTATTGTTTATTTAAAATACAAAAATAATCAATAAATAACGGGACTAATAAGAATCAGCGCGGATAATCAAACGCAAGTTTTGTAGTTTAAAAAATCTACAAAACTTGCGTTGATTATCCGCGCTGATTCTTATTCTCGTTATTTGTTAATTCTTTTATATTGTAAATATTGAAAATCTGTTTTAATTATTATTATTTATCGCTCATTTTCGCAAACAGTAAAATCTATTTTATTTTCAAAACTCTTACAACATCTAACGTCTTGTCTCTACACAGAATACTTTATCCGAAGAATATTCTGGGATATTCTTAAGGCTTGGAATGTTCTCTGCATATTCTTAAAGCATGTCTTGGAGGTCTATTCTGTATGGATTTATACATATATGGTCATATTGGGAAATTATAACATATATTATCCAGAAGAAAGTCATACAAGTAATAACCGTTATAATTTTATTCTGCGAGCCACGTCCGTACAAAATAATACGTTATGATAAGTCAAATTATTCTAATGTTAGTCTTTGAAAACAATAATCAGCTAAAGGCGAATATATAATGTCACTATTTGAATCTTTCTAAAATACTCACATATGAGTGGTGCAGAAATTCTGTATCGGATCATAAATTCAAACCGTTTGATTACAATTGAATATTTAGCGTTTTTGATATGAGTCTTTTGCTTAGTTGTTTTTCTGTGTTCAAGATTTTTATATCGTCCCATTCAAAATCATGACTATGTTGCAACCTATGCTGTATAATCATAGATTCATAAGACGTTTTTCTATTAATGTGATTTCTGTCTTCTTTGGTTTTCAATAAATGTCCCGTTTGTCCCGTATAGGTTGCATTACAGTCTTGACATTGTATTTTATACACGACATTTTTGTTAGAGCTTGATGGGAGAATATTTTTATGGCCTTTGTGCCATCCAATTTATTCAAAATTTATAACAAAGATTAACATTCATATTCTTTGTAATATTTTTTGAATTTTTCAGATATTAAAGGCAAATAAGATACCGTGTGAACCAACTTTTACTTGCAATTTTATGCTCTTTGTCACTGTCAACCTGTTTTGATGTCTGTTTATAGATAAAAGATTTCAATCCAGAATGTATTACACTAAATATGAATTATTTTTTCAAGTAATGGTAACTGTAACGAGTTACTTTAAAAAATCGGTAATTAATAACTGTAATTAATTACTTTTTTATACTCGGTAACGAGTAAGTTGTTACTTTTAAAAAGTAACTTTCCATTCTCTGCTAATTAGTAGTTAATTCGACGTGCCTATGCCATGACTTCATTAATAAGTATATTTGACAGTTACTTTTTATTATTAACGTACTAAATCCCGAAACGTATACATTGTCATTCTTCTAATGAATATTTACATATACATCATTATAGTGTCGGCTTGTTAAGACAATTTAATTTTGTTTGAAAGTATCATTTCGACATCGAATCGATATTGATTCGATGAACAATTTTTCACTAAGACATATCCGGTAATGATAACGTTACTGATACACTGAAAAAAAAGATTGGTTGCTGCAACAATTTAGATACGACTGCAGCAATCAGTTTTTGGTTGTAGTAGTAAATTTTTAATTGCGTTAGAGAGCCTATCGAAATCATATACTGACATTGCGGATAAGCTAAAAATTTGCTGCTACAACCAGAAACTGATTGCTGCAGTCGTATAAAAATGCTATGCCATATTTTACTATCTAAATTGTTGCAGCAACCAATCTTTTCTTTCAATATATACAATATATAAAAAAATGTAAGGATTACTTTATAGTGTTGTAACTTTACGAAAAATAGTCGCAGCAGCATTTTTTTTAATTAAAAGGAAAGGGTTCAAATTTTATGGTGCTACATCCTCTCAAAAATTGTAACAAATCCGCGCATTCTATTAAACTTGATAATTTTTAATATGACAAACATGTTTTCATTTTCGAGATACTTACAGTGGTAAAAGGGCATTAAACTTATCGCGTCATAGCATCTTAAAGTAGAGATTTCAAGTTTTAATTAAAAAAAGAATTTGTCATCCTACGATCCTACAAATTTTTGGCACAGTTATCGTTAATCAAATTTGACTAACTTTTTGCCCAAAATTTTTCTATACTATAATTTTTTTGAGCAGTGTATATATATATTTATTGTATATAAAAACTTACATATGTGTTATATATGTATATAATATTTATATTTAACAACTTAACAATTATTTAATCTTTTAGCTGAATTTAATTTTTATGTTCTCTTATAAACTCTATTGTTTTTTGTATAAAAATAATATTATTACAATTTAATTTATATACAATTGATAAAACGTTAATTTTTATAAATATTAAATTAATAAATAGTAAATGAATTTTCGAATAAATGTGCAAGATCCTCCTCTGACTGTTCACGTGGCGCCAATTTCGTGATACGATGCTAGAAGAAAAGAGGAGATAAATTTTAATATGGTTTTTAATGGCGTTTTTACCTAGACAGTGTAGCATTATGTATACTACATTTTAAATTAATTATATTAATTATAGTAATTTTTCCGTTTAATAAAGAATATATACATTGAACGTTATTTACCTGAGGTAAAGTGCCTTGAACTAACGTAGGAATATCTTCCTTTTTGAAACCGAGTTCTGTCAAACCGTTTTCGATTTTTATAAGGTGCATATATTCCTTTACAATATCGGCCAAAATTTTGCCCGCGTCAGCCTGCTTAGCATTTTTAACATCCGCTCCGAGCAATTCTGCAGCTTCCAGATGCCTATCTGGACATGCACTTCCGGTGAAGCAAAACACTGCTGGTGCGGATATCACCACGGATAGACCGTGAGGAATTATGGGATGATCATTGCTGTATCCCTTAAATATAGTAAAAATTCAATAAAAATATCAAAGAACTTTAAATAATTTAATATATAACAATTATTTACTGTATAATAATTAATAATTTGATAAGAATTAATAATTTAGGAAGACATAACTTTACAAATGCATTCTAAATAAAAGATAAAGTGGAGATTTCTCTCGAGAAAGGGAGAAAAGGGAAGTCATATTTTTATATTGCTACTTGGAAAGCTATTGTAATTAAACATTTTTCTACTTTTTAAATAAAAGTTACTTAAATATTTGCGATAAATATATAAATTTGAATATAAATTAAATTTTGTATTTAAGCAAATTAAGATTATTATTGATTATAAAAAGAGTATATGAATTCAAGTTCTTAATGTACCTTTGGTTGGAAATTTCGAACATTTCCACTTATAGCATACGAAAGTCCATGACAAAGATGAACACCAGCATTTCCGAAACCAACGCCTGCCATTGTACTTGCTAAATGCATATGACTCCTCGCTTCCAAGTCTTCTTGATTATAAACTGCTCGCTCAAAGTATCTATGTAAAAAATTACATATTCATTTATGAATAAACAATATTTGTTTAAAAAAAATAAGTTTTGGAAAATTAAACTATGTACTTTCTTTGAAGCCAGTTATTTTAAAACAAAAAAATTTTTAGTGTTCTCAATATTTTTCCAATTTTATGACATAAATTATATTTAATTTATGTCATATTGGTGGAAAATTAAGATGATATCAAAGTTTTTTAAGCGGTTTCTATATTTGAAAAACAACTTTTGTTTTGTTAATGTAATTATTTTGAAATCAATTAGAATAACGCTTTATATTTTAATATGATTTTGTAATTTTGTTTTTAACTTGATAAAAATTAACTTATTATTTATCTGGAAATCAAAACATGAAATCACGCAGATATTGAATATGCAATTTTGCATAAGTAATTGACTGATTAATTACTTGCGCATAACTTGGAGAGCATATCGGGCCCAGACATCGCTGACAGGATTGCTGCCTTGATAAGCTGGTCTCAAAATTGGATTTGATGGACATGGTGTTCTCTCTGTATAGGGTATCGCCGTGAAAGATTCCAAAGCGTGACAGAGCACATCGAAACCGGAGTAGGCACATACTCTCTCCGGCAAAGTCAGAGTATGCTTGGGATCGATGATTCCTAGTGTAGGACGTAGAGATCTGTAATAAAATAGTTGATAAATTAATATTTTTTTATATCTTCTTTCTATCCAATGATTTATACTGAACGTTGCCTGTTAGCGATCCCTGTTTTGGCCTTTAGCGGCCGATAATCGAAGATAGATACTCCAGTTGTCTCAGAACCGGTACCGGAAGTTGTCGGAACGGCGATAAGTGGTTTCAGAGGTACTCGGATCGGTTTACCTTTTCCGATCGGTGCGTTTACGTAATCCAAAAATTCGGCATTTGGATCGCAACTATATAGATTTGCCGCTTTACAAGTATCCATCACGGAACCACCACCAACCTGCGAATTAATAATAAAAAAAGTAATATATGATTATATAATAATTAATAATAAATATATACTTTATTAATTATATCATTACATATAATAGAAATAAAGATTTATTTAATGATATATTGTAATACATATATAATTGAGATATAAAAAGAGAATATAATTTAATTTATATAGGTATATGTTTTACAAAAAATGTGATAGTATTAACGTTCTTTCTTATCGCGTTTCTTGCATACGTACTGCTACAAAAGCGTCAAAATTTTCACGCTTGGCAAACTCGATCGAGTCTTGTAAACTTTGTTCAGTTGGTTCCACTCGTACTTGATCGTAAATCTCGAATTGAATCCCGTATTTGGAAAGGCTGTCAATAGCAGTTTTTACAGGGGCTAAGTTCATCAAATTAGGATCAGTCATCACACACGTTTTCTTCGCTCCTAAATTTTGTATGTCCATTCCTAATTCTCTTGTTACTCCTACTCCATATCGCACTGTAGAACAGGCCATCTAAAATTTCACGTAATTTTTAATAATTAACATTATACATAAATTATGACATTATCACATTTTAATTGCCAAACATTTCAATGATATAAAGAAAAGAGTAAATTACTAAAATGAATTCAAGAATTATGCTTTAAAAAATTTTTGGTTTCATATTTGTGAGATACGTGTATTATTTTTTGTATATATAATCAATCGAATTTAATTTTTAAAACAGAGGGAGAGAGAGAGAGAGAGAGAGAGAGAGAGAGAGAGAGAGGGAGAGAGAGAGAGATGTCTTACTATATCTAATAATCTTTAAATAATAATCTCTAATTTTATGAAATAATTTTAAATTGTTGTTAAAATCTGTTGTTACATCTATGATATATTTAGATTATTATCAGGAATGTGGCATTGAATATGATTGCTGTAAACACATTATCTTAACTGAATGCACAATGTATGTGAGAGGTTTTTGATTTCATAATCGCGGAGTTTCTGATAAAATTAATGCATTTAACATATATTTTAAGGAGAATTCTTATAAATAGTTTCTCTGTCTTTATCAAATTTTACCTCGAAAGCATATTCCTTATCGGTCGTAATATTTGCTGCAGTGCTTCGTGTTTTTCCATGATCCCATACGCTAGTAGCTCCTGGATTTCCGTGCGCTGGACATCTGCATCTAAAAGTCCAGAACAGTTTAACTTTCACGTTCAATATACTTCTATTCTTTCACCCAAATAAACCCATCGAGAAACGTCATCGAGTTAATGTGCTACTTTAATGGATTATAAGTATGCGTAGATTCTGATAGATCGTCGCTGATGTTACATTCCGTTCTCATATTTCTCACGTTTCTTATATAACATTTTTATAAAATGCAGGCAAAAATTATTTCCACTGCTTTAATAATATAAAGCAGGATTCTAAATGTACTTATGTTTGCTTATATCTTTTTAATACTTTTTAAGAAGGAAGGTAAATAAAAATATAATAAAGATGATCTTTTGATGGAAAGGATGATTTGTGTTTGCGAGAACTAATTTTAATTATAAAAACTCAAATATTCTTTTTTTTAGCAGTTATTATATATTTAATTTTAAGTAATATTTATTTGTTACTAATTATAGTACGATTACTCAGTTTAGTTCTCTTTATTTTGATTTAAAAACATAATGTATTTTTTGCATAAAATTTATTATATTGATTGATCTACGATAGAGAGCGTATTCAAAACACTTGGCGATTTATTTGATAATATTACTACTATATTAATTTTTTCCAAATTAATAAAAGTTATACTGTAGTTTACTTACGACTGAGATGAAATGACTTGCAGAAGTTCAATGACGCGTCGTCTTGGCAACATTTTAAATACTTGTTAGAAGTGATTGTCTAAAAAAATAGCAAAGTAGGAATGGTTGAAACAAATTTTAACAGGTCTTCTGATTGAAAATATTGTGGAGTGACGTTCTCGACAAACTCTCGTGCTGCACTCTTGTCTTGGTATCACGACTAGTTCATATTCCTCTTCCATCCACTAAGGCCACTAAGGCCTGTTTACCAGTTAAGCTTTTGATGAGGTGGCTCTGTTATTCATGTGTTCGTATTCATATGTGAACAGGGCTGTATCAATAGAACGTGTATTAATAGAGCTACGTTTTGTAGTGCTACTTGTTTTCTATCATTCAATTTAAAAGATCATTTCCGAAATTTCGATGTTTAAAGCAAAAATTTAAATATTTAAATTAAATGAAATTTATATATTGAATCGAATATTACAAAAAGAATGTTACAAAAAAAAAAATAAATATTAAAAATTAAGAATTTTTTATTTATGTATATAATTTATGAAAAGAAGAATATAATAAAGTTTCTAAAATAAATATTCCAAAAATATTTCACAGCTTAGAATTTTTAGAATCTATTTAAATAAATTTCTAAAGATACAAATTTATTTAAAATTTGAGCAGCTCTATTGATAACTGAAACGAAAACTTTATTGACTGAATGATTTAATAAATTTTATAAATTAATAATTTTGGGGTTATGTACAATAAAGATTAGAGCATTTTTTTCTACAAAAATAACTACATAAATCTTTAATCTAATTTTTTAAATTATAACAAATAATTATAACTTAAAACGAGATACGGTAATGTCTCGGTAATAGCTCTAAAACAATATAATTTACATTAAACGTGATATATTTTTTACGTAATACTGTGAAACCTTACAGTTTTTTATCAGTAGAGTTTTTCAATAATTAGTTCTGGAATACCTTGAATAAATAGTATAGCGCAAAAAATTAGTGCGCCAATGAGTCTGGCCTGATTTTGATCGGTTATTCTTGTTTTTTTTTGCACAAGTTTATCGCGTTGATTCTTGTTGTGACAGAAGTTATTCAATCGAGTTTATTCCACGTCATCTATCTCTATAGGTATACTCTCTGTTATATACGTTTTATTATATTGAACTTTGATTGAATATTAATCACTTCTACAAATTTTATAAATGAAATATTGTATTTTTTTCGAATCCCAATATTAACCTTCATGATTTTTAACATACTTTTTTTTATTATTAATGTCCTTTTTATTTTCGTAACATACTAAAGTTGGTTTTTATATACTATTTATTTTTTTTTAAACAAACTCGGTTAAGACAGAAAATTCGAATTTGATTCTAAATAAAATTTTATTAAAACGATATTTATTATTTACTATATATATATATATATATATATATATATATATATGTATATAATATATATAATAGCATAATAAAAATGCGCGTGCGTATCGACATACGTACAAAGTATACAAAGTATTAGTTTGAATGTAAATTTTCACTGAACGAGGATATTGTAATTTTACTGTTTTATTGTTGGCATATATTACTATGACTGGACATCCTACAGGAAGCTCTCTCGTTTCGTATAAAATTTTACATCTGTCATACGTAATTCTCTCATTCGTTCATCGCCGATCACCAATTATAGATATGTTTTTGCCCAATTAATATATTTTGCGCAATATATATATTATTATTATTACATTACATCTTTACGTAGAATCTTCATTTGATTAAATATGTGCTTCTTAGACAGTACTGCTTTTCTTCGAATTATTCTCCAAATTTCACTACTTAATCAAGTAAAGCTGTTATTACTTTGAGCTTATAAATAATAAGTACATTGTTATATTTTTTTGTAACTCTGCTTTTTGTAAAAAATAATCTAATTTTTCATTGTTTCTTACAAAAAGCTACATGATTATATGATTGTAACGCAGTACTGCAGTTTATATATCTAGATATATTATAACTATTCATTATTTTAAGATATATAACTATTCATTTCTATCAGGCATCTTTGAGTTAATAATACAACAATAAACGCTTATTAATCACGTGTTTTATGTCAACTTTGAGAACACGACAAAGCTTAGAAGAAATATGTGTCACGATCAATCGTATTCGTGTTTCTAGGAGGTCAAATTAATTACTATTATTCAGTTATATTCTTTCAATCAATTCAATTGTTCGTTTTTCAAAACGAATCATAACAATTTACCAACAGAATTATATATTACGAACTATGTGGTCAAAAAAATCTGCCTAATTATTCTCGTCGGCTTCGTCGTTCACCCAATAACAGTCTGAGAACTTCTCTTGATTCGCGAGAACAGCGCAAAATGATTTTCTACGATTCGCTGTTCACAACCATTCACATCGGTAGATTGCCCAGTAATGGGTCAATTAATTAATCAGGAAATAAATTCTCTTATACACTCTCTGGTACGATTTTGTCGTAATGAAAGGTGCTGCTCGAGTAGAAGCTACCGCGTTTTGGCATATGAGGCGTGGCTATTTCCTCCTGCAAAGGTTTATACACCAAACCGCAGTTTTTGTTGTCAACCAGACCTTGACGAAGGATCATGGGTGGCCTGATAACAGGACCTCGTCCTCGTTTATTCGCCAAACAGCAAGCAAGGCGAGCTATCAACAAGAAGATTACCAGAACAGACAGAACAGTGCCGGAAATCAACCAAACTTTAAAACCGGGTTTCCAGTTGTACCAAGTGTGATATTGCGTGGTGACTGCGAAGTCTTCGTCGTATTCTTGATCTTGCGTTAATCGCGGCTCATCGATATGCTGCATGCCGTGATCGATGTTGAGTTTCTATAATAAACGCATTCAGCATTATCATTCTAATTTAGGAAATAATATAATAAATTACAAAAAAATTAAAAATTATATCAAATCAAAAGAGATATTAAATAATTAAAGTATATAAAAAAATATTTCTAAAACATGTATCAAAGGACATTATTTATTATCGTTTTACCTCATCGTTATCAAGCTCATGTTTCAATAAAGGATCGGAGTCTTCTACAATATCAATATTTAGAAGAATATCTTTTTCTGTGCCTTTGCCAGGAGGTGGTCTAGCTGGTGGACCATCATCGATTCCATCGCAAATTATCTTCGCCAAATCTGTCCACTGGCTGACATCCATAAAATTATCAATATCTTCAATATCGTCATATTTATCATTGATAAGTCTATAAAAACACGACAGATTGAGAGATGTTCTATATAACATTTAACTGACGACTAAACTTGAATACTCACTCAAGTACCTCTGTAGGTGCAACACCACGATCGGTAAGCCATTGCACAGATTCAGTGAACTCTTGATCACAATCCAAAGGATTATGCGACAAATCCAGACCAGTGAGATGTGGTGTGGCCCTCAGTTCCTCAACGGTGATTCGTCGTAGAAGATTACCACGAACCGACAGGAACCTAAACAAGAGCGAAAATATAATATAAGATACATCGATCAATGGATCTTTTGACATCATAATACACTGATCAATGAATATCTTGATAAAAATGTTGCAGAATAATTTTGTTCGTAATACAGAAGATATGTTGCAAAATATAATATTAAAAAAAGATTATATTTAAAATTATCCTCAAATACAATACGGAGAACATAGAACTTTTTAAGTACCGAAGAGTCTTCAACGGCACTCTAGCTTCACTCCAAACGCGCTCGAGATTGCATCGGCTCACGTCCAATTTGGAGAGATTTGGAAGGTCTAGGAACGGCGTGACTTGTAATGTTCTCAATGGATTACGAGCGAGGTTCAGTTTGTTCAAATTTATGGCGCCGCGGAACATGTTGGGTCGGAGAGCATTGATGATATTATCGGACAAATCCAGTTCACGAAGAGACGAAAGATTATCCAGGAATCCATCGGGCAAGGCGGATAGACGATTCTTTGCTAGCTTTAATCGAGTCAATGCCGGCATTTCGTCGAACGTGCCAGACTTGAGATTGTCCAGACCACAATTCGCGCACTCGAAACGGGTAATGCTGTTAAATAAAAACGATTATTGCGATATACATATATAGATTAATTTATTTGGTTCTTAAAATAAAATATAGCACATGATATATATATATATATTCACCTGAACGTATTAAATTGTAAGTCGTAAGTTTTAAAAACTGGCAGAATTTGCAAACCGGGGTTGTCGTTCATCAGTAGAATTTGTAGTCTTGGATTGGACTTGAAATGATGCTCAGTTAATAAGGAAAGCTTATTATCGCTGATATCCAAATATTGCAACTGTTCGAGATTGCTGAAAGCATGCTGGTGGATTCTCTTCAAATTATTTGATTTGACATATAACTGATCTAATAGTGGTACACCTTCTAGATCATCTTTACCGATTACCCTGATCTTGTTTCTTGAGGCATCGAGCGTTGTCAGTTTTGAGGAACTTATGGTGGCCAACGTCGATAGATTATTTCCTGAAAATAATTTTTTCTCAATTAATTTCTCAACGGTTAAAAAATCTTACAATTAGTTTGCTCATTGGCATTAGATGATAGCTACAATTAAATAAAAATTTATCATTTCTGTTAAATTCAATCAAGCATTTATAATTTTAATAATTGTGTATTGTGATAAATAATGATACACGTTGCCATTCTTACCAGCGACACGAAGAATTTGAACGTATTTATCAACAAATAGATCGATCGGGATTTCATCCAGGATATTATCCGAAAGGTCCACTTCCATGAGCTGGTCCAGCGAATCGAAGATCATGCTGTCGATCTCTCTTAGCCGATTGCCACGTAAATTGATGAAATTGAGGCTGTGCATCTTGGAGAATGCGGTGCGTTTCAGCCGTAATATTCCATTGTTTGAAAAATCGAAATCAGTGACCGAGGGTGCGTGCAACAGATAATGCTTCGACTTAGAGTCATGCATGTGTTTAAGCGGATTACCGGCGATCGTGAGCAGGCTGAGTTGCGTGTTGTTCTGGAAGGTGTTCGGGTGGATGTCTTGCAAACCATTGCGTGTCAAATTCACAGCGAATAGGTATGTGATGCCATTGAAGGCCGTACGATCTAGCTCGACTATGCGTGTGTCGACAATGGTGATGGATTCCACATGCTGAAGACCGCGAGCTCGCAGGGCGTTCGGTCCCAATCGTATTTCGCCGGCGTTTTCGATGCGTAAATGAGCAATACTTGACCCAAAGGACTGCTCATTTACCAGCTTAGTGCATCTATAGATAGTAAACAGAAAAGAATGGGAATAATTATTGGAAAAATTGTATACCGCTTAAGTGGCAAGATGGCGTCTTAATGACGTCTCATTGACGTAAAAGACGTCACTTGTCCACTTGACTGATTCTATTTAGCTACACTGTAAAAAATGCAGTGTGTTTAAAATATTTACATTTAAAACAACTCTGCAAAATAAAATTTAATAATAAAAAATATTTCAATATTAAAGCGTTTTAGCGTTTTATATATAATTTAAACACAATATTTTGTTTATTAGAAAAGTTTAAAATTAAAATATCTTTGTATCTAAAAAAGAGTATTTAAAAAACAGAGACAAAAAGTTTTAAAATTTTAAAATTAAACACTTTTTTTGAGTGTATGTTATATTCGAAAAATATGGATATTGATTTAAAATCATCACGGTGTTTATATAATTTTTATTGTGTTGTTTTACAATTAACACCAACATGATGAGGATCTAATATATGGATTTCAAATATACATTATGGTATCGACACCAGAGTGAAGATTATATTAACCGCATGGTGTTAAATCCACATTCATATTTTTTAGAGTGTAACTATTTAGCGATTGTCATCTCTAATATTAGACAAATTATAATTAATCTTTTGTTATTGATTTAAATTCGATCGTTCTGTAGAAGATCATCTAATGACTTTGTGTGCTATATATAACTATATATATAATTATATATATCTAATATTAAAATGTTAAAGACTTATAACGCATAACTTATAAAGCATAAAGAAATTACTGTGACGTAAAAAAAGATATCAGAATAATTACGTTCAAATAAAATCACAACTTAGATAACATAATTTTTTTAATTATCTCATTTTATCGTGTCCTTGACTTTTAAGAAAATAATGATAAAATTCTGCATCGAGACCGTAATATTCATTTAATTTTGATTAACTCTTTATTAATGTAAAAAACTGTGTCGTATGATTGCGCTCTAAGTAGGAAGATATCTACTTTTTATCTGCCGTCGCTAAAGGACATTATTCAGTTATATAATATAACGATTCGATTAGAAACATACGTTGCAGTTGTTGCAGCGGCGTATTGCCCGGCGCATTTACAGTAATCAGGACACTGTGTCATAACTTCTTCGTCATCTTCCACCGGCAGTAGGCCGTCGTCGTACTCTTCGTCACTGAAATCGTCATCATCGAAGTTCGCCTCGTCGTCGTCCTCGTAAGGCGTAGTCTCGAGTTTCTTCAATTCATCTTCCTTCAGAAGCGAATTTGATACATTCAGTTTGGTCGGAGGAATAGCAGTCGTCTTTCGGAAGTTTATGCTGTCCCTTTGCGCTTCGGCCTTGAAAGTCTTTGCCACCTCTTCCTGAATCTAAATAAACGTTCGTTAAATTGTAATTAAATGTAGAGCTTAATTAAATAACGAAGCAAAAATCCAATTAAAACTGACTGTATTTCAGGATTCAATTTTTAAAATTATGTTTGAATTAAAAAAATTTTCTGTTTAATTATAGATGCATTATTTATGTTTATATATTGCAATGATACAAGTAATTGGCGGAAAAGTTTTATCCATTAATATATTTAATAATTATGTTAGGCATAAGTTCGCAAATAATTGAATTCTTGTTTTTGTAAAAAGATATGATTGCGCTTATTTCACTAAAGATTTAAAAGTGTTATATAAGATAATAAATATTCTTCATATAATAAAAAATCTGCACTTACCTTAGCATCGGTAGCATCTTTGTCTAAAGTCTGGATCTCTTGCATCAGTATGTCTTTCACATTGGTGAAGGGTCTCGCGTAATCTACAAAGTTGTTTTTCGGTGTAGTTTTCGTAGATTCGACAGTCGTTTTATTCTCTGAACCGATTTTTGTGGGTGGCGAAGTTGTTGCATCAATCGTAATAGTGGCAACCGCCAAGAAGATGGTCAGCAGCCAAGCTGCTGAGATCTCCATGTTATGGCTTATTCTGAAAATAATCAATCTTCGTTATTTGATAAGATAAAGATGTTTTACGCGATGCTTACTCGTACTTCTAGCGCATTAACAAAGATATTCTCATAATCAATTCTGGCATCTTCATTATTATTTATTAATTGCAATCGTTCTTCTAGTTTGTGTACAAAAATAAAATTAAGTCTATATTTTAATGCAATTTATATATATATTTTTTTTCATATAAATAATTAATTCAATACGATTTTAATATTTCTTTAGAATTTTTATTTGTTTTGAAATTTTAATTTATAAGAATGCTTTAGTTTACTTTTATTTAAAAAAAAAAATTAAATAACGATTTTTCTTAATACCATCTTTAAAATTTTTTATATTGAAGTACAGGAAGTGCATCACTTCTAAAGTGGCCTGTGTAACGTGAGACTTTTTCTTGTCCGTTCTCAAATAACATCTGCCGACCAATTTCTTTCACAAAGCAAACATTGTTCTGTTGAACTTTCCGAAACATATTTCATAAATATCGAAACGGAAAAATTTACAAACATTTAAAAAATGTAATTTTTAATTTATTAAAAATATAATTCTAATTTATTATCAATTATTATTAAATCAGAATTTATTATTCCTTTTTGTACATGATTGTTTATGCAGGCCAATTTATAATGCTCTATAGAACGCTTTGTTATAACAATTCTTCACTTTTCTGTAGCAGAGTGCTAAGTTGTATTAAAGAGATTGAGTGTTGCGTTGGGGCGTCACGTTCGTGTCAGTGCAATCAAGTGCAAGAACGGAAACTCGCAGTTTACAAAGAAACAAGAGAAAACTTCTTCCGGAGTACCTCGAATCATTACACTAAAGTTTCTTCTACCGAACCGGATGTGCTATTTTGATGTCTCTTTGCAGACGTAAAAGGGAACTTAACTGTTCTATGTTATTTTATGGCTATAAAAACGAAGTATCGTAATCCTTCTTATACGTAATGTAATTTATTTAAAAACGCAATATAATTTATTTAAAAATTTGTTAGCTCAAAAATTTCTAATCTATCGAATTACCTATTAAATAGCGTTGAAATAATAATCGAGACTTTCAAATAATCAAATTTTCGTGGAAGAGTATATCTTTACCTCGATGATTTTCAAAAGTGATCGCGTCACGAGCTCGAAGGATAATCCAAACTCTTGCTCCATTCGTGATGAGATTTTAACGAATGAGGTACACCCGAGGCAACCACTGTTCGTGTTACTGCACAACGTTACTGCCCCACCTATGAACGCTAACGTTAGATAACCGTGACAGTTTGCAGACTGGCGTGATTTCTGGCACATATGTGAATAGACTGGTGACATATGTCAATGGACTTTTCGATAAACGGAGATGAAAAAACGTATGCTCTAGACAAGGATGTTCCGATCTTCAAAAGAATCGATCTTCCCAAACAACAATAGCGATTTTAAATCAATCTATTTTGCGAACAATTGATTTTTCTAGTTAAAAGAGACTATTTTAAACCAATCTCTTTATAAGGAATCGCTTTTTTCTTTCTTAGCAATGAGAACTATTTCAATGTTATCTTTTTGCAAAAAATCAATTTTTAGTGAATCGATCCGGAGATTGCACATTCCTAGTTTTGGATAGTCAATAGATAATAACAAGCAGACGTCATTAAAAAGATGATATTGCGTTGTTACGTATAATATTATCGCAATCAAAGACACAAAGAAATATTCTACATAGGAAATATACCATCAAACAAAAAAATGTCACGTTTTTTTTTCGCAATGTGTCTTACCTCATTTTTATGCAACATAAATGCTGATTATGCTGAAGCTAGTTGATAAACTGCTGTACTTACATTATATATTGAGCATTAATTTACAAGAAAAAATTGTGAATAATAATCACAACAATTATTACAGGAATTATTCCATTACAATAATATTATTATAATAGTCTTATAATATTATTTATACATAATGAATGTTGCACAAACGAAGAAACCTGTTTGCATTGGTTACGAACGTATTTGGTTGTACGTGGGACGAACAACTTCGTAACTGATGTGAAGGGGGATTATTGTCTCGCGAAAGTTGATCGATTGAAATAAAAGATTATAGTATGTACAATCTAAATGAGGAGTCAATCAAAGAGTTTTGATTAATTTAAATAACTTATATCCATCAACGTATAAATTAAAATACTGAAGCATCAACATAATTATTTTTTTATTAGGTAGCGTTCAAGCTAAATGCATTACGTGTATTCAATTGACATACGCCTCTATTAGTCACGTATTCTTTATCAAGGGTTGTATAACATAAGCTCTTTACAAGGTACGAAGATCGATTTTTTTAACCGAACGTTTTTATCAATCGTGGTTCTCAATGTTCGCCCACAAGCGTATCACTCTGGCCAAAAAATCTGTGCTCGACGAAACATTGCAATCGAGTGTGACCAGAACTGGAGTAGTTGGAAATTTTCAGGTGGATACACACACAGATTAGGAGACGTAGGATGAGCAATGCAGTGAGACTTTGTAAAAAACGATTTTAAGACGTCAACTTCACAAGTTTCGCCTTTATATTAATTTAACAATGGATTTTTGTAGAACAACTTTCTTCTTCAACTATTTGATTCAGCAAGTAGTTATAAATCAGTTCTTCACAATAAATATGTAAGATTTAACAATAATTAGGTTATAAGAATATATCCATAAGAATTTGAAAATGTAAAAATTGTTTTTATTAAGAAGCAACAGGGCGAAGAAATAATATTTCATTGTTCTCTCTCTCTCTCTCTCTCTTGCTTTTTCTTTCCTTCTCTCTCATGTTGTCGTTCAGATATATCGAGCAACTTTATTTGCGTCGCGTCGCATTTCATTCCTGAAGCTGATCCGACTCGGCAAAAATTGATAATGCATTCATTGTCACAGCGAGATTTATGCGAGTATAATGTCGTTCTCGTATGCTTCCGCGTAAACAATTTCCTGGCGCGGATTTCAGCTTCGAGATGTAAATGCCAGGAGCGCGAGGAATAGTTTATCAGCAACATGTATCTCCTATGTAAGAAATATATCGGTATGCGATACAAAACATCGTGGTAACTTGTAAATACTGAAATCGGGCAATTATTTTTGCACGTCAGACGCAAATCAGTTCTGAGAAGCTTTCGAAGCTGCTATATGTCTAGACGATACTAGAATCTTAATCAAAATTGAAGTAACAAATAATGTAACTTGGCAATCTTATCTTGATGGGCATTTTGAAAAAATTACGACTAGTTAATATTAATTAATAATGTTATTCTTACTATTTATACTTCTCGAAGAATTTACAACCAACGCGCTGCGCAAGTCACTCGAGATGCTTTTTGTCATCTGATGACAATGGAGTTATCTTACTAGACTTACTTGCTTTATTTCGTTCGGCGAACGATCGCTGGACTACGTGCGGATCAGACATATGTCGATATTCTCAAATGATTCTTTTAAACTGAATTGAACAAAGGATAAGATTAAGACCCTCTTCATTCTTAGAATGTCATCTTAATTCTCGATTATTCAATCGAATAATCTTGGAATTAAGCGAATTATGTTTGTGTTTGACATTCGCAGCAGGACGATCTCTAACCGTTTTGGCTATTACGTTTCAGTGAGACCAGCTGAAAGAAAATATTCGGGTCCACACAGTTCCCTTCGAAACTTTCCGTTCTTTTCAATGCCATATGGACGCTTTTTTGTTGACTCGGAGAAATTTCTTGAGAAAAGATGAATATCGACACATTGTCGTTAGTGGAATGTATCTAGAGAAAGATTGAACGCGTAAAGTGAACAAACGTATGCGTTTACGCGTGAATTTAAGAGGCGGAAGCTAAATATAGGATCCACGAGTTCCATCTGGAGTCTTTGTTCGATCTCTCAAAGATAACTTGACGGCTTCTCTCAGCGGGGTTTACCAGGTAGAATTACTTGCTTCGAAACGAAGCAAGCGCAGGTGGTCAGCTCCTCCTCTCGAGTCCCAAATTGCCGGCGGGTCCAGGAGAGCAGGAAACCAACCTAATTCGAAAAAGGTCCATGAAATCTCGACGTCTCGAGATGGTGCTTTCGAGTCACAGCGGTCATTTAGACAATTTTGATTCATAAAAATGATAATACTAATACTACTCAAATTGAAATGATACTAGTAAATTATAAGGAAACATTCATGGAATAAGAAAATATTATATTTAGATAAAAGTATAAAAATGAATAAATACAGAAGAATAGAATCAATTGAGCGAAAATAATACTGATTATTGATTACTGATAATATGATAAGCATGAAAACACAGATTTTAGATAGGATAAACTTCTTAAAAATGTTTTGCTTTTCTTCATTTATTTTAATATACTTAAAAAATTTATCTTTAAAAAATAATTATAGAGAATTTATATACCTGAAACGTATAATTCTTTTGTGCTAAAAAAAAAAGATGGAATGCCATTGAAAAAATAATATATGTAAAAATAATATATGTGCTATATCTTATCTTATCTTGAAACAATAGCAAATATAACAATAACAAACGATTTTTTAGGACCGTATATGTGAATACACAATAAGTAAGAAAGAATGCGTATATAATAATTTCACGCGATATATACAAATTCACATGAAATTATTCAAAGCACTTAAGAACCAGCTTTGACCGGTACAGGCATTCTTTCTTACTTATTGTGTATTCAAAACATAACAATATTTTTTGCACTTTGTTCCAATGCATAAAATATTATTTAAATAAGTAACTCTTTGGAAAATTTTTTATTTCGAAAAAAAATTTACAGTTTTCCGTATGTGTAAGTAATACTTAACTCATCAATTTATTGCGTTTTCTCTATCAATGAAGTTAGTTTGTTACTTATATATTTGCATAGGCATACGCAATGCGAGTGAGAGGAAGCAATTATATTGCATTGGTATTAATCAATCTCTTTTCCTTTCATAGTAATAGCCTCTGCTAATAACAATAATAATTTTGAGATTGCAGCGCAACTATCGTAATTTAAGTCGCGTTTCAATTTTAAATGCAAAGAGATATTGCCGTGCAGAACATATCGCGCATGCAGTATGATATTTTTTTGCAAATGCCCACACCTTTAATTCAACACATTCCGTCGGACATACGCGAGCGTGTCCGATTGCAGCACGATGCAAACACGCGTTCTTCGAAGAAGCATACTTTGCTTTTTGAATAGGAATTACAAGTCCATTATGTCGTTCGTTTTATCATGGTAAACAGTTATGATTTACTTAGAACTAATTAATACAAGAGCGCTCTAATGTTATTTGTATTTTTGACATATTAAATTAAATGACAAATTGCTTCTCGTAAACATGAATGAGCTTAAAAGAAAATTGGAAACAATCAATGATATAACAGTGATTATATCGATAGCAATTTAAATAATTTACAGCATAGTTAAATAATTTTTTATTATTAGTCCAAGAATTTTACTTTTTATATTAGAAATTCTAGACATTGATAAAATGTTAGCGTCTCCGTAGCAAATGGACGTACAAGTTGACTGGTGTAGTATACCAGTGGTTATGATAATTATTTGTTGGTTATTACGTACAGTTTCTATCATAAAATCTCTTTACTCATTAAACGAGAATGTTAAGCGAGGAACATTCCTTTCGTTCGAAGTCTATTTTTTCAGGAAGATCGGTATACTCGTATATAATATTTTTTTTCTGTAGTCGCGATGATTTATTTCGTCATAAACGCTTTTTGCATCGTAATTGAAACTTACGCAATGCGCGATCGTTGCAATTAATAGTAACATATGCAGCTACGATTTACTTACGATGACAGATTGGGTGTTTAATCTCTTTAATTTAATAATTGTATGCAAAGCTGCATTAGAAAGCATAATTAGACGTATAATAACTTTAATGGCATATATATGCAATTTTATATTTTATTCCATATACATATAAATACATACGTATCCTTATATTTTATTTAATATAATATAGAAATTATTTGTAACTTTTTCATTACATTGTGATAAGTATTATGCATTTATTTTAATGGTATTTTAAATTATTTTGTTTCTTATCAACATCTCTTATATATAAATAAAGGTGTTGGTTCATATAGTTTTTTATTTAAATGTAATATTAATATTGCATATTTTATTTTATTTTATAATTAAAGTATTATTGTAATATAAGATGATATAATATAAGTAAATATATTACGTAATAAAAAAAATTTTCAGTACATGTACAAGTAAGAGAAAAGACTAGAAGAATAATACAAACCAACTATTACATAAATACGAAACAAGTATTTTTGCAGACTGGAACTCTTGAAAGAGGTATCTTTAATTTAATTGTTATTCTATTGTTAATCTATTTTAAAAATCTATTTTTACGTATCAAATAACATTTTAATTAAATAAATGTTATCCTCTGTCTCGCATCTGAAGTTGTTTAACTCGTAAGAAAAGCGTCGTTTCTCCTTTTTTATCGCAAAAGATATTGTGCTTTATCTCATTGTGTTATCGGTATTTATCTCTCGTACTCTGTACTCGAAGAACATATTTGTTTTGTCTCCGACCGCGCTGTTGCCCGTTGTAATTTACCGTATGGTTAACAAACGGTACAGTCTGCAAACTGGCAGTTGCGTATTTTAGATTTTTTTCAATTTTTCTTGAACTTCCCCAAACACTCTCTTTAGAAAGTGACACTGCACATAAATTACACAGACACTCATCGTATTTTCTTCGTCTGCTTTATCACCTTATATTAACCTTATTCACCTTAATTCTTTATAATAAGAATTGCGCACAAGAACTCTCCTCGAGAGCGTCTAGTTTTGATTAAGTTCCTCTGCATCTGCCGCAGGAATCTTAATTCCTAGAAATCATCAACCGTGACGATATCTCATCATCACCGAGGCAATTCGCGCTTCTTATTGCAACGATGCTTTTCCTTGTGTGTCACTAACCGTCTCTGTTCGTTGGAGGTCAATCCACGTCGTTGACCCTCTAGATCTTCATGATTCGGCAAAAGGGAAAGAGAAATGGAAGTAGTGAACACAGATGATATGGCCACAATGTCAATATTCGTATTCGCTACGTATGGACGATACGAGGCTATCCGGTTGTTCGCTTATGAATAACGCTGAGATCAAGGCTAGGGTAGAGAATGTACGTATTTCATTCGATTTGAATGACATCGAGATGACACCTACGCTTGTCGCGTGGAACACAAATATTTCTCAAAACTGAATAATTCCGTAGAATATCTTTAATCAACGTTACGTATTGTATTCTTATTAGTTAGTCCCTCTAATTTGAACCATTCTTCGATTAAAATTTCATGTGTGATGTAATGTTTGCATCTGTGTTTATGCGTTGAATATTGTTTATGCATTCTTTTGTATGCAATTCAGAACTGCATAATTGCATTAACTATATAATATCTATAGAATTATTAAAAAATATTGTTGTACAGAGTATTTGATAAGCAACGATAAAACTCTCGCATAGGGGTAGAGTGAACTAAACTGAGTCGAAAAGTTCTATACCATTTTATAATTTTTGTAATAGTTAACAAAATATTGATTACTAAAAATCGCCAAGTATTGGTTTTCAATAATTTTTTACTCAAGTATTATTAATTTTACAGAAAAACAACGAGTGACAAAAATTGTTTATCTTCTTTTCATAGAGTTTTGAGAATTTTTTTAGAATTTTTTAGTACCACATTTTCTTATGTGTTGGAAAAATAATTTTTAATAAGAAAATCAATAAGTACTAAAAAGTTAATTAAAAATTCTGAAAAAATTCTTAGAACTCTATGAGAAGAAAATAAACAATTTTTGTCTTTTATTGTTTTTTTATAAAGTTGATACTCTAAAGTTGATAAAAAATTATTGAAAATTAATATTTGATGATTTTTAGAATGATACTTCGTTAATTATTGCGAAAATTGCAAAATAGATAGACTTTTCGATAGTTTAGTTCGCTCTACCTCTTTACGAGAGTTTTATCATTATTTATCAAACAACCTGTACATAAATCAGTATATTAGTATATATCAGTATATCAGCATTTATCGTTGCCTATTATTTGAATAAATATTGCATAGTGACGAAACTCATTAGACTTTTTTAAAATTCTGAGTACACGTGATGCAATTGATGTAATTTGTAATTATCTGTTACTATGTACATTTGCAATTAGTATAACATCGCGATAACAGAAACCTATTATTTCTTATTTATCGTTTTCCGGTATCGTCTGGAACTTGAATTTTATCGAAAAAAAGTCTTCGCGATTTCTAAAAAAATCCATATTATCCATAAATCGAACTAATCAAGACTCCTTATAAATCAAAGAACTGGAAAGGATACGGGCAGTAGGAGTCAAGCGCAGAAGACGTCGCGCAAATAATATATCTATGTGTGTTGTGAAGTGTGAAACTTCTTTATTCACTAAAACGCACTTACATGTTTCGGCTTTTGAGCCCTCCTCAGAAACACAACACAAATTAACATACATAAACTGCGAATAAAAATTATCCTGTCATAGTGAGCTCCCCTACCTCGAGAATTTAAATGCCAGAATTGAACCTAAAAAGAGTGAAAGAAAAAGAAAAAAGAAAAATGAAAAAAATAATAATAAAAGTTTAATAATGAGTTTTTCATATTCTCTATTTCGATATTTCCATTATTTCCTTTTTTTCATTCATTTTTCTTTTTTCTTTTTCTTTCACTCTTTTTAGGTTTAATTCTGGCATTTAAATTCTCGAGGTAGAGAGAGGGGAGCTCACTATGACAAGATAACTTTTATTCACAGTTTTATATACAATATGTTAGTTTATGTTGTCTCTGAAAAAGGCTCAAAACATGAGTCGAAACATGTAAGCGCGTTTTAGTGAATAAAGAAATTTCATGGATATTATTACATACATATTATTTGTGGGACGTCTTCTACGCTTGACTCCTACTGCCCGTATCCTTTCCAGTTCTTTGAAATCATTTAAATTATAGTATTTTACTTTTATATAATTACAACAAGACGAAAAATTGATGTTGCTTTTTTATGCAGCTTTAGAAAACATACAAAAGTGCTGCATATCATGCTTTCAAAATATCATTATCCATATACAGTTCGACCTCGCATCACAATCACGTGGCATTGAGAAAATCATCCCGATTCAATAGCGAATGGTTCATGGTGAATTAAAATTATGTTTGTTGCCGCATAGCCGTTTATAGTTGCACAGTACGTAAACCGAACTGAAATATATCTTCCGGGAATATCGCTTATTCTTTCAAACTTGACTTTTAGAGATACTCAGACTATGACATGACGGAATTGCGTTATTTTCAAATTAAAAATTAGGAAAATCATACTAAATATTATATTACAATATATTTTGAATCATAAAGAAGCGATACATTCTAATTGAATAATTAAATATAACTTTACAACTCTTTATCTATCTTTGAAGTTTACACAATCGGAACAAATCACATTGATTGAATTCTGATTTAAGATGAAAATCTAATTACTTTGCTAGCCAATAAACAGGAGCATTGGAAAATGTGCTTCCAATTAAAAGAAAAATATTAAAAGAGAAATACAAAAAAAAACAAATATCGCATATATTCCACTAATTTAACGTAACTTCTGCAAGGAAAAAATTTTCTTTTAAAATTTACCTTAAAAATATGGTAATTGTGATACAATACAATCATATACTTCATTAAAATTTATCAAACTTATTTTATACTTTATTATAGTTTTATTAATGAATAAAAGAGATTTACATTTAAAAATTCTTGAAAATACAATGTTGTCTCACGACTTTAATATTTTCAGGGTAAACTTTAAGATAAAACTCTCTGTGGTTATACGATCTTTGAATCTTGTTCAACATTTCTGATTGATAGTGATTCTATTTTATCTTTCGTGTTATTTACAATCAGTAATAGAAACAATTATATGGAAATTATATAGAAAATTGTAGCGGAACTGAAATATTTGTTTGATAAATTTTCATAAGTGAATCTTTTTTCTTCTTTTGTACACTGATAATATCCCGAAATTGAAACAGTATATATAAGCGACACGTACTAATCATTTATCTCTTTACCACATCACATTATTCATCACGTTGATAAAGAATTTATTGCTGAAGCACATTGTTTAGAACATTGCACATGTTTTCCTCTTTCGACTTGGAACAAAAAAGACGAAGTGGTAAAAAGACTAAATCGATACATTCTTCCATTCGATATTTATGTCTTCAAGACGAAATTAAATAAAAACGTCAAGGCAAAAGAAAGATTTTATATCTAACCTCGTAAAATAAATAATAAATCACTAAATAATTTCAAATTACAAAATTAGTATTTTTTTATAATTATATATAAATATCCCTCAAATAGACATCTTTTTTTTCTTGTAATTTGTTGTATATTAATTTTATAATAATTCTGTAATTTTTTAAATTATAATTTTTTAACTTAATTTTATAATAATTATATAATACTTAAAAATTATAATTTTTAAAATAAATTTTAAATTGATTTTCTTCTAATAGAAACATAATTATTATTTAAAATGGTTTAATTTTCAATAGAAAATATTTTATAAAGAAAAACTTATTGTCAGATCTTTGTAATATATCATTTAGAATTATATTTATTATTATAGTAATTATTATAGTAATTATTATTTTAAATAACAGCGTTTAATATAAGATGTAATATATAATGATTTAATTTATTTGATAGTTTTATAGTAATGTGTTTATTAACACCTTGACTATCATCTCGCATTTGTCCGCTTTCACAATCAGACTTGACTGAGATATATGAATCGCGCTTCTTACATGTAAAAATAGATCCTACGGATGGACACTGACCTTGCCATTGCGCAATTCGAAAGATTATTGTAGTATAGCGAAATAATAATATTGCCAGTTGAACTACACCGCGTACATGTAGTGCATCGCGCCAACGTTAAATTTTGTGCAGAAGAGTTTAAGCCAAAAGCAATATTAATGGACAATGACATCTTTGAAAATATAAAACAGCAAATTTTTAATTTAGTTTCAATATATCTAAATAATATGAGCGGAACGATATTGGATAAATGTGTGATAAAAAAAAAAACAAATTAATGGATCGATTTCATCCATCGTGATCAGAATAACCATCAGACTCTTTGTTTGTGGTTATTCACATTACTACTGCGTGTTAACACGTGCGTAGCAGATGATATTTCAAGTTCTTTACATAACCGATTTGTTTATTTAAATGTTCACGCTTGCAAATCGCATTTAGCGCATAGATTAAGGGATATGTTACGTATCAATTATAATTGCATATTAATATAATAAATAAAATAAATAATATAAATAACATAATTAAATAAATGAAATAAATGATGCAATAAAATTATAAAAATACTTGTTCTATTTTATACAAGATAAATTTTAAAATATTATTTAATTCGGGAGTTATATTTTCAACAAAATATAAATTTCGTATCTAAGATAACGCAAAAGAATGATAAAGACCAGTTAATGCTTTTAAAATGTCTCGCTTCAATTTTGCGCAAGCAATCATACGACCTGATAGCGCAATTTACAAAGAATTTACCGATTTTCTCGCTCGATATGTGAGCTCGAGTCTTATGGAAAGTTTCGTGAAAGTCAATGAGACAGAGGTTGGCCGAAATCCTTCTGACTGATCGATGTGGATTCGAACGATGTATATAAGCCTAAAAATATACAGTGAGATCATTGAGTACACGCGACATTCCGTCGACAGTCAACAACCGAGTGAATTGCGTTACAAGCGAGCGACAAACGAATTTCTATGCGCAATACGCGAATGCGCTGAGCACCAAGAGAATTCCGCGGCTAGCTCGCACCGACGCGATATCTTCGCGACCGGAATTTGCATTCGACGACCAGTGGTTTCCAGGTCACGTTGGCGTGCGCCTGAAGGATGGAATCGGAAATGAGGATGACTCAAGTGCACTTTCTGCCGATCGTGTAATTTAATGGCGATCGGAATACGCACTTCGTAACTTTGGAATCGATCTATTTCTTAAGACTTGAAGCACTTTAATCCAGCAAACAAGCTGATGTTATTTGTTGTCAAAATGACGTCGAAATAATAACAAATAATGTCAGCTTATTTATTAAATTAATGTGCTTTAAGTTTCAAAGAGAAATTAATTTTATTAATAACATCAATTTCATATTTGCTAGGAACTCTTTAACTTTATAATAACATGAAATATTGCTCATAATTGATTCATCGGTTTTTCGATATGACTAATCGCCATAATCATAAAAGAGATAACGAGAACCCGTGACTACAATTTGCATTTTATGTAAATAACGCAAAACTTTTTGAAACATGTCACTACTTTGTATCGAGATAACGTTGAGGATGTGAATTTTCTTACCACATGCAATTAATATAACTATTACGCTCTAACATTTGTTAAATTCTGAGTATTTTGATTGCGTAAATTATGATGTCCTCTAGCATCAAGGTTTTATAGATAAGAAAAATGCTGGCAAGAAAACACGGGTCGCAGCTGACTCCAAGTTTCTTTCAACGCGTATTTTATCCCGTTGACACATACATTAAGGAAACTTTAATAAACGTACAAAGATCAGTCCGCGTGTTAAATTGAAATATTAACAGTTGCGAATAAACGCAGAACAATAGAAATAAGTTTTATACAACTTCAAATAAGGAAAGGAGATGAGAAAAGTCCTTTGCAATGATTGAAGTATCATGAACTACGATAAATTCGATTTTTAACAAAGCAATCGGGAAATATCGCGACGATCATGCGACGCAATATAAAATAGCTTACAACGATAAGATAACATTTCCGGTACCAAACGATCAATGTCACGTCCTAACTTAGCGTGCCAAGGGATCCTTGGTGAGATCGGAGCCATCTTGACCGATCGCGTTCGCCGATCATTCGATCCCGCGTCATCAACCAAGACCAGGTGACGTCTTGCGTTAGCTCTATCGCAATCAACACACTCACCTGATCCACCAGAACTGTTATCGATGCTCCAGAGAAAACGCGATTCACTTGCAAGGCGCACGATCACGCGGCGCAATATGCGCAGACAGGGCAATCGGTTCGCTCGTCTGTTTATGGCGTACAGCGAAATTTCTGAACTAAGTTTGAGCTGAGCGAGCTATTCGAGGCGTACCTTCTCTTGAAAGATAGAACGAACGCCGAGCGTGGGGCCCCAGGGTCGGGCACGCCGATTGGCCAGGCTGGTCCCCGATCTGGTGGAGGGTCGCAGGTAAAAATTATGTGCTGGCAGGTGAGCACCGGTACGCCACCTGGGACCAGAGAAGCTCGGGCTCGCGAGTGGGCTGAAAGATCGTTGAAGAACGCGTCGTGGCTGCCGATCGACTGCGTGGGCGTCGATGCGACGACGAGAGGCTGTGGTCCGGCTGAAAGGAAGTGCGTGGACGAATGGGAATGATTGTAAATAAGCGGCAGTGTTGAACAGGTCGCGCGAAAATCTGCTTATGGATTTACGATGTTGAACGATGTTTAGCGACTGTTTTCGTTGGCAGATTTCGGATAAAGACAGCGAGATATAGATAATCAGATAGATATACGGATAGAAGATATATTTTGGAACTCTGGTTACTAAATATTAACGTGCAATTGAAAAAGAAGATACTAGCAATCTGGTTGCAAGTACAAAAATAAGATCATCTATTTGTATAATAATAATCGATTAATTTGGAGGGTTACTAAAAAAAAAATACATAGATCGGTAAATTCTTATTCTGAAATAAATCTTTTCTAAAAGGAGATGATCAGGTGTAGAGAGAATTAAAAACAAAGTGATGCATCTTATATAGAGTATACTTCTCGAAAATATGAAATTATAGCAAAGATAAGGCTTATATTTTTAAAATGTTATAAAGATAAGATAATGACAATAGGTACACGTTGTAATATGGCTTTATGCATTTCACAAATGCATAAACTTATGCACGATAAAGTGCTCAGATGTTTGCAATGCGTAAAAAATAATGATAATTGCATATCAAAAGCAATATTAAAATATTTTTATTTTCTGTTTCTATATATTGTAAAATTATTTTTTAGTATAATACATTTTTTAATGTATTTCGTCTCTATTTATTTATCGAACTAATTAAATGTAGTCTACATTATATACGATAAGATGTTGATATATCTATTCTTATATATAATTATTGTATTTATACAAAAATATAGTTTATAATTAGGTATTGACTTGGATTCTTATTCCTGTGATTTATAATTATAATCAAAAATTCATAATTAGAAACTTACATAAATATTTATAATGTTTTGTGGGTAAATATTGACAGGAATTTTATTATGCCAATAAAAAATTATTTCTTGATCTGTTGGTATTACAATATAATATATTGAATATAGTAATTGGATATAGTGAAGATATTTTAAATAATCGAGAATAATCTGAATTAAAAGCGTGAATAAATACTCTGAAAAATATAATATTGACATTAAACTCGGAAGCTCTCATATTATGTATGCTACTAGAATAAAGTTCTTCAAATAATTTATGACCACAATTTTTTCTTTGTGTGGAATAGTTTTCCAAAAATTCTTATACCGAATGCTATTTAGGTATAGGTATTTGCACACGATACGGTAAGGTAAACGTAAAATGGGTCAGATAAGATAATGACTTCAGAGTCATCGCAAATAGTCTGCTATGTCGCACTCTGTAGTACTATTTAATACAAAATTATTGCAATAATTAAAAAAAAATCATTACTGTTTTAAATAATAAATATAACAAAAAAACACTTGATAAAATTTGTTTATGCATTATATATAAATATAAACATACATATACATATATAAATATTCATAAACATATATAATTAAACATGAAATATATCCATATATCCTTCTTTCTTTTGTGAAATTTTACTGTACTTTTATTGTAATAAAAAAAAAAATAATAATAATGAGAAGACGTAAAAAATAATTAAAAGTATAATTTTCCCATTGTTTGTTTTAGAAAAAATTAAGTTTAGAGAAA
>NW_017304341.1:573956-591192 GCF_001594115.1 Trachymyrmex septentrionalis | reverse complement strand
CATTGCCAGTTACTTCAATTTTTATATAAGTTTCTTGAGTATAATTTATAATATTCATATAATTTCAGAATATAAGTTGTCTTATTTTTCTTAAAAAGTATAAAAAAACAACTTTTTAACAAATTATATTATATTTATTTATATAATAATATTTGATAAGTAATGAATTTCTCGATGTAATATTTCTGAAAATATTATTACTGCATAGATACTAACAAGAATTTAGAGAATATTAAATTTAGAATAAATAATAAAATATTAATTAAGGAAATGTGATATTAAATATTATTACATTTTTAGATATTATTTTTTGTAGAGGCTACCATTTATTGACAAATATACAACTATTAATTTTGAATGTTCCTTTACGATACCTAAACAATAATTAAAATTGTTAAAATATATGGGTGTAAAAATTATGTAAATATAAACAATGTTAACTTGAAGTGACAATTCATGAGTTTCAAATTATACGTTTATCCGTCGATATGACCGTATCTGTAAACTGTAGCCTTTAGTGAATGCTGTCCTCTACAGAATGTATTTGTAACAGCTGCTAAAAATTCTTTTCAATGTAATTTCTGCCTATCATGACGTGATAAAGCAGAGAACTGGTTATTTTGCAATTTTCTTATTATTTTTATTTGCATTGAAATATCTCGCACTTTATTTACTGCAAAATGAAGAAAACTTAGTAAAAAAAAAGAATTAGGAATGTTTTATTTTTTAATAAAATAAAAAGATCTTTTTATGTTGTGATGTTACATTCGAAAGTAATGTAAAAGGTTTGACAATTAGAACGGTAATATAAAATCTGAAAAATTATTATAATAAGAAGTATACGTTTTATAAAAAAAATAATTAAAACAGTTAAAATAACAAAATTTTTATTTAAACTTTAAAATTATATTCTTAAATATTATATTAACTCTGTTTTATACGTATATAATATTCATTTTTGTACGGGAAGTATAAATTTCAGTCACTTTTTGAAGAGATATATACTTATATAGATACTATAATACATCTTAAATAGAAGAGATAAAACAGAAACATCAGGAAATGTTCCTATCTATTACGAAGTACTTTCTTTGAAACTTCAACCTAACTGTAATTTAGTTTCTGTTAGTCTCGTATCACCGGCTAAAAAATGATTTTATCTAGTTTGAACGCGTTATCGCGAACCAACGGTTCTTATCAGATAAAAGGTCTTATATTTGTGCATACCACTTAGACGACAGTGATGTCGTTAGAAGTAACAAGACTACTAAAAATTCATATATTTTCATGACTCAGAATTTTCAAGAATTTATTCAGAAAAGTAGAAATAATAGATTCTCCTTATGCGACTTTATTATTTAATTGTTAATAACATCGACTATTAAGTAATAGTTTTAACTGTTTATTATCGTGTTTTCTTCTTCTATATAATAAATTTGCTCGCTTACTTTGTCTTTCTAGTAAAGCAGTTAAAATAAAAAAAGGAAAATAATTTTTTATGCGACTTTAATGTTTGCACTTTAATGTTTAATATTAAAAATTACAATTTATTATTAATCCTCTAGTTTTAGATCTTTTTTAATATTTCTAAATAGCATTAAAAATGTAAGAATTTTGCAAAACTACATAAAAATGTCTGTAAGTGCGGCTTTAGATTCACAGTGCGTAAATTTCTTTCCACATGAGAGTTTACGCTCGATATCTGCTATTAGCTTTTTCCTCCTACTTCAAAACTACCGGCAGGCCGCGCAACGCAATGTGTCTCTCCGCTCTTGTATTACAGAACGGCAAATATTTAATGACTCCTTTTCTTTGGTAAAAGAAAGGAAGAAAAAAGCAATTGCCTGCGCTGCGTTTATACAGGGACGAGGGAAACTGAACTTTATTGTAACAGGAAAGCGCGATAGTGAGGGCATCAACAGTGACGCCGGAATGGCTATCGATGATGGCAATTTATTTATGATTCCGAGAAAATCATCCTCCCATCTCTTCTTTCCCTCGCATTTATTGAATACTCCCACAAGTTTGAGGTCCAACATCATAGTTCGGAGAACTTAAAAATCATTCTGACCTTGTTTCTATATGTAACATCGTTTAGAGGATCGTAAGTTAATAATTTAATTTGTGACAAATAGCTATTTATTTTTTAATTCTTTAATGCTTTAATGCACTTTAATGTTATTTGTTGTATTTGTTGTTATTTGTATTACATTTAAATTACTAATTCGTATTACTATTCTTTAGAACAAATTTGAGGTAATATTTATCGCAATTCTTTTCCTTTTTATTTTTTTATATCAATCGTCTCTAATTGTGGAAAAGAAAAAAATTTTGCATTTAAAAAGCTACGATTTTCTAAATTGTGAAAAAGAATATTTTTGAAGTGTTAGCTTATATTCGACGCGCGTTTTTAATGCGTTCATTTTTTCATTAATTTCTTTGCGCCTGTGATAATTTAATCGGCGCGTCGCGACGTCGTGCGTTACGCAATGCTGCGTAATTCACACATAGAGGCTTTCTTCTTTATATTGTCTCCGAGAGTTACGTAGTGAATCTTATTTTTCGAGCGTCGCGTTCTCTTTGCTTTCGTACTGCATCTAGTACGATTATAATCGAAGGTTAGAAGTGTAGAGAGAGAAGGTATAGAGTGTAGAGAGAGAATATAAGGTTTTTTTTCTCAGTTGTACATACCGTCTACAACTGGAACACGCATTGTAATACGATTGTAAACGTATACACATGTCGGCAGTTATACTTCACGATATAGCTGCGTTGAAATTTTAATGTGCTGTAATTATAGTCGCATTTCTTCGCCGCGCACGTCTTCCTTCTTTTCGTACGAAAGATTTAGCATTATTTCATGATTATTTCAAATCACTATTATTTTGAATTAAAATATATAAAATATACAAAACATTCCAAAGTTATAAATTTTAATATTTGTAATGAAACTTTCAACAAAATTTGATGCTAACTCGTTCTTAAGAAAAATGATTTGAGAAATTATCCACTATAATTCCATGACATTTCTTGACGTTCGTTACGCTTGGTTTGTTAAACTTTTATGACTATGTGTTGTCATATTTCTTACGTAGGTTTTTCTTATTAGCCGATTAAAATGCAACGCGTCAATGGGATGGCAAAACGCGGGGCATAAATTATTACATTGTCGCATACGTGAGGAGAAACTTGTCAACGAAATGAGGTGAAAGTAGAACCGCGATAGTAATTTAATTATTTTGTACTCATTACTATCGTCGTCTTGTTCATGACGACGAACAGCAAGAACTTCACTTTAATCTTGATTCTCGAGCGAATCAGAGCGTGTTAAAATCGCTACAAAGATCACCAATAATATCCTTCCTTTTTTTTTTTTCAAATTTATACAGATACGTAACGAAAGTGCAAGCACTCGATTGCATAATTGTAATTGTACAAATAACGATATGTTTTACGTTAAAAGTAAACCAAAAGAGTCCAACGTTTTTTCCCCATTCGCGATGGATACACGTGTTTTCAATCGTAAATTTTATCGCATATCTACAGGCAAACGTCTCGCTCGCATCTATACCATTCGCGCGTTGCAATTTATTTATTCTTTCTTTTATTTCTTTCTCTTTTTTTTTATCATTCGGTTTCACGATTACATTTCAGAGTGTGCATTCCAGCCGGATCACTGTAAGACCGATACGATAAGGATTTCAGTTGGCGCGCGCGTATGCAGTAGAAATCGCCCCATGCGCCTTCTTTTGCTGCGGCAACGATATTTCATGTTGCATACGTCTAAATTGCAAAACCATAGGTGGCTGAGAAAAGATAAGAGCAGATTACCACTGGTTGCTGAGTGCACCGTGTAGATTGCTGATTGCACGAGGTAGAATGGACCGGAACCGTCTCGGTTTATAAACTCTACCAAATAATGATATACCACACGTGCACGAGAATTGTTAAGAGATTTGCCTATCACATTTTGTCGAATTGGTTTAATTGAAATGTACGGGTCAATATTCATTTTCAACCTGAGCACGCTACAGATATTGTTACGTAGTTCTTGGAAACTATTTCCTATAGAATTTTTGTTTTGTTCTCGGCGTGATTAAGAATAATTGGAACCCTTTGGAGAGCTATTAAAATTCGTAACATAACGGTAGAGATTTAAAAAAAAAAGTTTTAAAAAATTGTTTTTTTATTTTTCGGAAATCCAGTATTTTCTTAAGAATTTTGGTAGTCCCCCAAAAAGTTCTATTGATTGTTCTATATACTCGTAGATTAGAGTGCTAAAATGAAAGATAAAGAAGTTAATAGCTCTCGAAATTTTCTGAATCGTGAAGTTGGCCTCTCCGTTGCTTCAAATAATATTTTCATTGCTTTAATCAACGGAACTCTTTCCAAAATCAATTGAAAATTCAAAACTTTTCAGAGGGCAACCAAATTTCTGTTTATTTTTTCCAAATTTTGAAAAAGGTAGGCCAGCTCTACAGAGGTCTATTATAGAGAAATTTCGAGATCTATACGAATTACTTGTCCTATTGTGATTATAATCATAAATTGCTTAAATTTAATTATGCAGATTTTTGCAGCATTTCTTACAATAGTATAGTATCTATTTTTATTTCTTTTTATTTCTTATTATTATGTATTTTAATAGTTTATTTTATTTTAATATTTATTATTTATTTTTTTTGTAATTAAGTTTTATGTGATAACCAACAACTGCTGTAAATGCGAATAATTTTGAACAGTTATCGTGTAAAAAAAAAAAAGAAAAACCTTACGGCGGTACAAGGAATACAAGTAACTAAATGTATGATATAAATTGATGATCGATTGACTTTTATCTTCTTAATAATATTTCCTGTTTCTTTGACTATACCGAATTAACCTTTGGTCGTATCTACTAAGGCAAAGTGCATTCTTCGTAATATATTGATTGGTCATTTATATAGTGATCGTAATATTTATATAGTAATCGTTAAACTGAAAAATATAAAAAGAAAAATATAATAGAGATTGTAAACAAACATGCAAATAAAAACTACATTTGCATTGTCATCTTTTCTTATTGTACTTCCACTAGAATACAGATTAGCAGATCTCTTAATAATAAATTTTTGTAAAAGGATAATGCAATTGTATATAAATTTAACTTACAATGTATGATATATCTACTGATATATTAGCCACTTAATTTTTCTATTCTATTAATGATCAGTTTATCAGTACTATATATTTTTACATCTTTATCTTCTTTTATTACTATAATTTATTACTATATTTTGATCAAAGGAATCTGCAATGAGATTAATTTTCTCGCTCTAATGTTCTCATAATTCTAGACAATTGAAAAGTATTTGATAAAAATATTTAAATGCCATCTTTGTCGCATAAAAAGTAAATAAAAATTAACAAAAACACAATAAACTTTTTAAAAGTCACCGTTGCCGATATTTAAAAAAATGAAGAAGATCGATAAAAATGAGTGCAATAATCATTAATTTTGCTTTTAAAGCAAAAATATTTGTTTTTCAAGCAATAATTTTCACGTTGCATATTGTTAGACAGCGTTGCGAGAGAAACGGAATCCGTGGCGTCTGCGACGTGACAGGCAGCAATGTCATTGTCAGCTGACGATTTACTGCGGCCGTCGAAACTCGCCATGTCCGGGAAGTCGGCCCATTAACGCGTAACATTCTCGTGCAAACGCCGTCTGTATAGCGTGGGCGTATCGTAATACCTTCGCGCGGTACCGGCACTTTATCGGTTCATTTGCAGCGGCGCGGGAGGTTCATTTGGTGCGCGGTACACGTGGAAGAAGCAGTTGCAATTGCATTGCGCCGGAAGGCGAGAGTAGATTCGTGAAGAATCATGGGAACTTGTCAGGCAATTTGTCTCTATTGTTACGCAACGTACGATGTAGATCTGCATTATTGTTGCTTCGTATGCACTCGCGGAATTTATTTTAATTTGTTTTTGTCACTTAATAAAATATTAATAACGTATTAAGCAAATTGTTAATTTGTTGAAGATAATGAAGACAATGCTGAAGATGTGATTAAATCTCACTATTGCTATTGAAATATTTATTTTATAATATTGGCTTCGTTATTTGCTGTAAATTACTGTAAACGTTGAAATATTCTTTATCTCATTTATGGCTTATTAATATAATTCCATTCTGGAATTTATATCGTACATGAAACTTTATAATATACGTAACGTAAGATTCACATTCAAGCATACGTGAAAAAGGATGCATACGTCGCTATTGCAATTTTAGAAACTCTATGTCGGATAAATCGCGAACGAGGTCGAGCCAACATTGTAATTACGAGATATGAAGCTAAGTGCCACTAAGAAAAAAGTATGGTAATCTTAATGTTTATTGGCGTACTCAGCTTTTTACGAGCCAATTAGATTTTATTATGAGTTGTATAAATATATATATAGTGAACGTTGTTAGGTACAATCCACGGATTGATATTCATCATTTATTTTCTCATATATATCTCCTGTTTATATGTTTTTTTTTGTACACGTATAGATGTATACTGCAATTTGCAGATCTTTTATTACATTTTTTTTTATATTTCTAAAGAATAATTTAATCTTTAAATATGTATTCTAAACAAAATCGAAGTTTCTTTTACTCTCTGACAAAATCTCTACATGTATATTTCCGATATTAAAGATATGAGACAGTAAATAAAAACTGTAAGACAATCAATTCTATAATCAAAAATTCTTGCATTTTTCTTTTTAAATTTAAACGTTAGATAATTTTATGCTTTACATTTTGTTTTGAAGTTGTACTTGAAACCAACTTCAACTTTATCATGAAAAGCTGTAAAAATTGTCACAATTATAGCTCTTTCTTAGATAGTCGTTAATTTGTTAGAAGAAATTATTATCGTGTGGCATTATAGGTCAGATTGTCACGCGTAACGACAGCGATGCGTGACAACCGTAATAGCGGATTAATCGCAGATGTGTGACGATTAATCCCGCACACCAGTCGTTCGCAAATCAGAGGGCTTGCTTCCAAGGTCTTCAGAGAACGTGGCTGGATTACGTTCTAGCAAAAAGTCGGGGATGTAATTTGCGATCTGCTCGTCACTGGACTGTCACGTGCGAGAGCACGTTGGGCTCAATCGCCTGTCGACCGTGTTCGTTTGCAAGAAGGCGAAAACTGAGAGCGTCCAGGATATCAAGAGATGCCGATTCTACTTTGAACCGTGACGCGCTACTTTCTCGTTAGCAGGTGATCAGAAATCCCTGAGGTGCGAATGACTCACGTCATGAAACGTTGGTCAGGTGAGGCATTACTTAATGCGGTCAGCGCATGTGAGATCGTGATGCTGTTGTGCCGAATGAGCGATCCTCTTAACGCTTGAAAAAGTACAACGCACTCGTTGACCCGAGATTAACTGGCGTTATTATGCAGATTTGCATTTTATTATAAAATGATTAATGACGTCTTCTTCGATTACTCTAAAGAAGCGATTAAACTGGGACATTTTACGTAACTGTTCCGCGTTCGCTTTAAGCGACCACTAGACGTTCAATGTTATCGTATCATTATTTCTTACAATATATTATTAGTTCCTTAGTTATTAGCTCCTTTTAAACAATTTCAAACAAACAGTCTGGAGGCTTAGTATCAAATATTTAATGAATTCAATTGTTACGTGTTATAGGTACACAGTTCTATTGCAACTTGTAAGTTTTCACTCTTTAATTTTGTATTGTTCTGATGAACGTTGTAACAGCAGATAAGTGTTGCTGCTGGCTAACCATTTGTTTATCATTTAATTTATTCAGCTTTGCATACCTTGGATATAATTCTTTAAAACGTGCGTGTGTTCAAATGTACAATAAGTTAAATGAAATTAAATTGTCTGGAGACCGTTTTTGCCGCAGAAGAACCGTAGGAACCGTCTTACTTCTTCGTGCGTTTACCGCATAATCTTTTTGCCACGTAATCACACGCATTCACACTTAACGCACGTTAACGCGAGTAACGTACGTCATACGCGCGTTAAGTATAAATGCGTTACGCAGCCCAGCGTAACAGTGATACGCGCGTGCTCCATAATTGACGGGTATCCTCGCGAGAGAAATGACACGTTACGCAAACATCAATCCGGCCGCGTCGGTAGCGTCACCGGGTATAACAACAGCGAGAGAACAACGCGACACGGGTACGAGTGCCGGTGACTATCGCGTCGCGTTACGTGGGAGATGGATAACGGAACTAATACCGCGAACATATTATACTTGTACCGGAGTATCCGCCTCGTGTAAATATCATTGTCGCATACGCTGCTCTTGCGACAGATTCGCAACGCGCAAACTACTATATCAATAATTAATACGTAACGCAATTTTTATTTGCCTCGAAATCGGCGCCGGACAGCGGAGCATTTATCAAAGCGATTAACTATTCGTTGCGAGATATTCATCAATATGAACCTGACGGCGGTCGTTTCATTCAATTGGCTATCATCTGGTTATCTCATATTTTATTACGTGTCTCCGTTTTTTTTCGTGCTACTGACATTACTAATATTGATTAATCAGTGATTGCGAACAAATAGTTATTAGTCAATTGGAGATTACTGTCGTTAAAAAAATCGGTGATTGTCTCATTATTGCTGTCAGAAATTTCTCGCGAATTCAGGCAAGATAGAGTAATCGCTCGGATTTGGCGCAGCTAATAAAATAATCTGAATTGCAGAGAAAGAAAGATATAAAAAATATTACAGTATTAGTCTTCCTTTTTCAGAAAAATGATTTTTAAATGAACATTTCAGATAATTATATGCTGCAATAGTAACTTTTAAATGTTGCTTAACTTTGTTCTTCAGTTTGCATTGCATTACGATACAATAATTAGCAACACTGTCACTACTTGACAAGTAGTGATAATTAGTGCACAAATGTCGAAATTTTATCGTTTCTTTTTCCTCTTATTGTTTCTTCCTTCAACATTCTCTACACAGTCGAAAACATTTATATTAATTATCCAGAAAGTGCGTCAGATTAATTAAAATTGATAGGATCGAGAATCGTGTTTTTGCGATAAAAATAACCTAATGAAAATATCACTGTGATTGCGTAATTGTTTGTTGCTCGTGTGATTCATAGTTTCGATGAACAATGTAAACCTTTGTTTATACATAATATGCATTTATACGTGTGTGTTTTATTACCTTTTTGCATATACATTCTTGAACCAACATTAACTTGTTTGCGGTTTCAATTGACAAGACAAAATGCAAATTTTCATACCGTTAACAATCCGACACTTTCGATAACCAGTCCTTAACGCAAAAATTTTATTTATGTTCAGGGACGATGTGTTTTACGCCGATTGTCCATATAGTGCCGTCTTTTGTTTGTTTTTCTGTTGAACAGAACTGCAGCTTGTTTACCATAACGTATTCAACATTATATATGTAACAGCATATATGTATTTTTCTATCAGATAGAATTTTTTACGGATTTAAAATAGTTTTCTGATATCATTAGCATTCTTTCAAGTTTTTTTTTCGTACTGATAACATCGCAACAACCGCCACATTGCAACGGATATCGTTTATCGCGCTTCGCATGTGCATTCCAAATTGAACACAGCAAACCTGTGCTGCAGTGAAAACGCTGAAAATGCTCACTATCTTTATATTTATCAGACTGTAGTATTGATGGTAAATCTGCCAAGCCAATTTAGCAATAACAATATTTAATATTTAATTTTAACTATCTCTTCAAATATACCGCAAACATTACATTTAAACATTTAAAAATTACAAGTATGAAGAGCAATGTAAATTCCAATTTCATTGTAATGTACTTAACTTCTTTACATTTTTATTCTCTTTAATTTTGTTAAAAAGCGAGAAAAGATTCTATTTCTCTTTTAAATATAGCGCGACATGTCTCAAACAATATTACAATTATCTAAATTATTATCTGTTCAGAACAAATTGATAATTCTTTTAAAATAAAATTATGCAATGTAGAAAAATAAATTGTAAAGAAAAATATTCTACAAAATATATGCACAAACATGCGTGAGACGTCATATTTATACATATTATTTTATGTACATATTTACTATCTAACAGAAGGAAGTGAGCAAATATATGACCGATTGAGTTTCGTCCGCACCGACGATACCTTCAAGGCCGACCGGAAATTTGGAAGATGCGGTCCGTTCTCGAGAATTAGCACTGACCTAAGGAAGGCCTCGAGGTCGCCGATGGCACACATTCCGAGTGCGTCTATATTAAGTTAACTGCTTCATAGCTGTCGATTGGACCACCGGTCGGCCACTGCCAATATATAGGTGGACGCACACATAGCTGAGCATAGGCAATGCCAATTGCACGCATCCGCAAATTTGCCACCAACTGGCACGCTTATGTTATAGAGTTACTGTGACTCTATCTAAGTGGCTCCTGTCTTTCTTTCCAAGGATGAAGGTGTCTCCACACCGGCGACTTTCCAAGTCGGAGCTAAACTTGATGCGAAATCACACAACTGGCGCAACATGTCTGCAGGAGTCCTATCTGATCACTAGAAGAGACAAGAGAAATTGGTTTAAGCGATATTATCAAAGAATAAAATATCATTCTCACTTAGCCACGCGTTTCGATTTGTAAATGGAGATGTTGTTGGAAAGGAAATTCTGATGGAGACTTTGCGGAAGACAGTCGTGGCTATTTACTAGCGTGAGTTGACCATTAGTCGTGCTACTCATGCTGCTATTGACTGCAACAAGAAAAAAGAAGATACGGTCGCACGAATAGGCGACTAACGTACTTGCGTAGCTCGTTATCGTGCGCGCGAAGTTGTTAGCACGAGCGATTGTACGCGGCAACCCTTGGTGATCCGTGACTAATGGGAATATTGCGATTATAAATCCCATCTATACGTAAAAGACCGCGTACGACAGATTGAGTCGCAACACGAGTTACCTCATTACATTCCTCGAATCCGAGGCCCTCTTCTCATTCCTACGTACTTTATTTCTGTTGCTTGTTGCGAGTACTGATGCTAACCCATCATCAAACAGTCTAACAATTTTTTAATCATCAAGCGCAATTGTGAAAGTCAATTTGAAATTTACTTCTTATATTAATTCTCAAAGCTTTTGCATCCGCTATTTTGAATAATCAACTATTTTCGGTTAATCTGAACAAAAACACGTTTTTAAATATTTAAACAACGCACACGTTTTTAAATAATATTTTTAATTTAGACTTTAGGCAGCTACTATTTTATAATAAAATTATGACTGTTGCAAATTGAATTGGTTTTTAATTAGCACATAATTCTTTTAAGAAAATGCTGCTAAGTTTTCTTGTATTTATAAATTTGACATATGACGTAACATATTGATGACGATATAATGGCAAGTGATAATTTGGCCTTAACCATTGACATTTCATAATATCCTATCGCGAAAAGAGCCACTGGCCATAATTGAGCGATACTCTCGACAGCTCTATTGAAGTAACCAGTCTCTTAAATATATCCTTGAGGACGCACTTCTACCCATGAGATTAGACCAGCGTTAACACTAAGTATGACAGACAAATAGTATGTTTAGACTGCCTGTATACAATGCTGAATAAAGTTGAATACATTTTCCAAACAGTATAGGAATAGTTAGATGAACGCATCTTAGGCTTCTTCATGTTGACGTTGAGATTCTGTTTCATATTTTACATATAGCTCATTTCTCTTTAAAAAAAAAATATATATATATATATATATATAATGGTGTGGAATAAACGGCAACATTTTCTTAATGACTCGATCTTCAACCTGCATTCTAATTGTTAATCTGTAACGGCTATAATACATTTATGTTGGCGGCAACGATCGCGCCAAATTATTTTAGTTTGACTCTATTCGTTGTTCGATTTTTTTTTTATTTTGTTCATCCATGCCGCACCTCTTGAGAGTCTTTTTCTAGGTCAGAAAATATAAGGCTATGACTGACTCATTGTGGTACGTGTGACCGATGAGGGGACTCCATACAGCCACCTGTATTGCCCGAGAGATTTCAATCGAGGTCATTTTAAGGCGGCGCTTAGTGAATTCTTTGTGTTCTATGATTTGTGTCATCCATGTTTGTTGAAAACGCACTGATAATATTGTACAGCAAAGATAGAGAAACATTTCTGAGAATCGCTTATAGTCATTCATCGTGTTGCGTGCTGGAAAAGAAATGCGTTATTTTTCTTCAACAATATAAATAGATAATTCTTATATAATGATGCACGGTGCGTTAAATATTTATAAGTAACAGGCACACAAAAAACTAAATAAAATATTTATAATAAAAAAATTAACATTTTAGATATGCTATACTTACGTTATTGCCTTATCTCTACGTCTCTACTGTGATTGGCCAATTCGTTTATTGTTTACATCTTATTGCTTTACATTCTTTTACGTGCTGCAGCCTATATTATATTTAATTGCACTAAGAAAATTGAATAAAGGGAATTTCAACATAATAATAATTATTATTTCTGTATCAATTTTCTTATGCTTCTCCTGCTTTTATGCTTAATTTATTTATTACTTTTATATATTTTTACACGTGTCTCTCTCTCTCTCTCTCTCTCTCTCTCTCTCTCTCTTTGAATTACTTTAGTTATAACTAGTAAAGAATTAAAATAATTTTACTTGTGTGGACTTACGAGTTTCTCAAGCACGGAAACCGAAGTCTTGACACTAGCCGTTTTGTTACCGTTTTGTATCGCGTACTCATTAACATACGTATTAACATTTTTCATTGTCAAAATGCAACGCCTATTTCCTGCCGCTTACACAACGTGAATCAGTCTTTATCTTCTTCGAGACGCTTCTCGATAACTTAACCGTCGGAGTCATCGGGCCATTGTAATAAGGTTTAATCCTTATTGCAGGGTAAAAGATCCGTAATATCATGCGACCATGAAAGTCCTTGATTGCAGGATAATAGATCTTTTGTATCGCATCGGTGCATTTACGAGACAAAATCGCATAATGTTCCTGGAGCTTATCTAAATACTTTTCTAAAACGTTAGCTCTACAGATAATTCAAAACCCGATTCATTTCCGGAACTGTTATCATAAATTCTTGAAGCAAACCGGCAAGCCTAGCCGGCTTCCTTACAAGCGTCTTCTCGAATTAGAAGAAAAGATATCGAACATGTAATTTTCCAATTAAGATAAATTTAACCTTTGATAAAATACATCAATTCTAGTACTACTTATCGCAATTTTAAGAATCAACTTTATGATATCACGCGAAATATAATTAATATTTATTAAATTTTATGTAAAGTAATTGCTACAATATAAGCCAAATGTTAATATCTGATTGATAATTCAGATTTAATGGCTCCTTTTAATCAAAAGTTCTAAATTATTTATATGTTTCTTTATTAATTGGTTAACATAAAAAAAATTTGAAATTTTTAAAAATATTTTACATATATTAAATTTAAATATACAGGGTATCCGATAAATTTTGACAAAACGCTCGTGTGTGTATAGAGCGAATTAGACTGTGTGAGTCGAAAAGTCTTTTATCACTTTGCAATTTTTGCAATTTTTTTAGTTACCCAATGAATATCTAAAATTAACGCATAAAATAACTTTGAGATATCTTTAAAAGTTTGCTCATATCTTGGAGATATTTCATAAAAAGCTCTGGAAAAAATCTTAAAATTGTCTTATGTCTTATGATTTTATTCCACTTATCGACAATCTTTAGATAAATTAATATCTCGTTCACTATTGCAAAAATTGCAAAAATTGCAAAAATTGCAAAGAGGATTTTTCGATTCAGTTTAATCCGCTCTATCTACACAAGAGATTTGTCAAAACTTACTGGATACCCTGTATATTTTACTATTAAATTCATTAATAAATGATGGCTCTTCCTATAATCTTATAGTTTACTCTCTTCCGAGATTTTATTATTACTTTTAAATGCGAGATAACAAGTTGTTGGCAATGAAGAAGCAATTAAGTTCTCATAACCTCCATGTGCGAATTGATTGATTAAATTCAAGATAGTATAAAAGCACGTTTCTTTCATCAAGGTTTTAGATCACATACAAAAATTAAGATTAAGTTTATTCATTTTTTCCGAATGTTTCGGTAATTAGTTTCTTATATAATACCATAAAAATTCATGAATAAATATTTAATAAACAGATACATACAGATTCGTTGAACTTTTTATCTTATGAGAAAATTATCGACTTTATACCTAATTGAATTATAACGTGTGCAGTCAATTATTTTTTTAGGGTAAAAAGCTAGTTCAACTACTCTGATTGATCCCGTATATGTGTGAAATTTGCTTGATGGAAGTTCTATTACATATCAGAATAAATTTAGCTTTGAATATCAACGATATAATATCGAGTTATAATATCGAGTTGTAATAGTTTAACACGACAGGTAAATATATATTGTGATTAAATGTTGATCACGAATCAATGTATTAATAATTAGATTCTGAAAAGATTTATATAAAATTACATATTTCATGAATCGTATTATCAAACCGAGATTAATTAAATTCCTTTAAATGTGTACATCTTGCTTCTGCTTGTCTTCGGTACAAGATACTACATGATATCCTGTTACAAAATTACGCAGTGATTATATAACTGTACTTATCCTATAACTTTCAGAAATCTATTAATTAATGTTATATTAAATTATATAAAGATGTTATTATAGATATTGATATTATTAGATATTTTCTCCAAAATTTACGCTCCTCATATCGATGACAGTCGAAAAAAAATTCCGTAATATTAAAAAAAGATTAATAGGAGACGCATTATTAAATGATGTCTCAAAACTTATCGACAAAAACTACTTGAACAAATTCCTCATTTTATATTTCGATTACCTGTATATTAATTAATGCTAATTTAAATCTACCATTTCCTTTCATGAAAAAAATGTAGAAGATACAGAGGATAAATTAATATTAGTTAAAGTTCATGGAACTTCTCTCACCCATCTCACTGTCAGGTAAAATTACCCGGAAGACAACTACTCTGTCTCTCCTCAGTTTGTAGCACCGGCTATCAGCTACAGTCAAGCATTTATTACGATTCTAACGCTATATAGATAAATGGTAAAAGTTTTCCTTAGATATTAAATATTTTTAGTAAAATAATTTCAAATTTAAAATTAATTGAATAAATTTAATTTTATTAATCGTTAAAAAATATTTGTTAAAACAAATATTTGCAATAGAATGGTCGCACGTTTAATCTAAACGACGGAATAGATTCGATTAAATTAATTGTCGTAAGTAAATATATTCGTTTAAGATATTTACAATAGAATAATCTCAATTTTATATATAAAAAATTAATGGAATAAATTGAATTAAATGCATCATTATATAAACGAATATTTTTAACAGAGTAATCTCAAATATTGATAGAATCAATTTATAATTAAATTAATCATTAACTCGAAATTATTCATCTGTTACTTAGAATATAGAATAATTTGTACGTAAACGTACAAATATACACAGGTAAAATACATACATCTGTTGTAACTGATAGATAAGAATTCAATGAACTTCTGTTGGACATCCGCAAAACGGTAGACGTCGCTGAAAATACCAGTCCTCATGAGTTCATTGAGTATGGATACTCAAAACACCTGGCACCACTACACACTCGCGCATGCAATACGCGTACACTCACACTTCCCTTGATTGAGTCGCGAGAGACACAACCATCGGGTGTCTTGGCAATTCCGTCACGCCGATTCCGCCGGTTCACCAAGAGGAGAGGCGACCGGCGTGGTTCGGCGCGGGACGAAGCGGAGCGGTGTAGCTGCTCCTACCACTCCGCTTGAGCGCTACCAGGCGTGCACCAGGAGCCACGATGGTGGGGTCGTTGTCGCGTAGCCGGCATCAGGAGAGAAGCGAAGTGCGGAGTGTGAGTCGGTAGGCTTGGCCCTCGCGAGCGAGAGAGCGGAGTCGCGGCCTGTCAGAGTCCACAGTCCTAACTCGGCCTCAGGCTGCGATAGATCGTATCTTACGCGCTACCGATCTCTTGCGGTCTCAGTCATTCAATCCTCGCGATCAAGCGAATCGCGCGCGCGATAGTTAGTCGCGGATAACGATCAAGCGTGCGCGCGCGCGCGGCGCAACCCTTTTCTTCTCGCCGGCCGAATCAGCTACATCCCCCCCTCCCCTCTGATCGATCACGAGTTATCGAACGACCTTCGATTAATATAGCGCGAAAAATCCTTCGCGAGTGATTTAACCACCCCTCGCCAGCCTCTCATCGTGAAAATCATTTCTTCTATTATTTTTTCACCGAAGCGAAGCGAAGAAGCGAACGTGAGGGCGGATTATCGCCATTGCGTTCGTAAAAGAACGGGATACCGGAATACTGTTACGAGAGGTAAGATCTTCCTTTTTTTCTTGAGAGGGAGGGAGCGAGGGAGGAGAGAGAGAGAGAGAGAGAGAGAGAGAGAGAGAGAAAGCACGTGTAGGAGTCTGTAGGTGGGAGTATCGGTATAGAGAATGTACAGATTACAGTTTTGTATCCAGGATGAATTAATTTTCTTTTTCATAATTCTATGTGGATTGCAAGTGTGTAGATGCGCGTGTATGCGTGTGTTGTACGTGCGTGCGTGAACCCTTTATGTGCGAAACGAGGGAATGAATTACTTTTGTGACGTAAGATCGTACGTGACATATGCCATGGGAATTTGAGTGTCGTAGGAATCGGCATATGTGCCGTTATATTGCGAACTTATCATTATATCGCACACGCGCATTTTGTGAAGCTCCTACTCAGGAAGCTACGGTTCGGGTTCGACAAAAGTGGAGCGTACTTCTCTTTCATTGAATTTTAAACTTACAATCCTGGAGGTATTAACATCAACTTTGAAATATTTTAGTAAAATAATCTTCAGGAAATAATCTTTAATAAAATAATCTTCAGGATACATAAATAACAGCAAATTGTTTCTCTACTAATTCTTAAAATGGGGTTTAAGATAACGTCTTATTTTAAGCTTTATTTTAGTTTAAATTGAATATTTTCAAACATCGTGAAAAAGATCAATTTTGCTAATAGAAATTATCTACAATAAATTAATAATTTAAGTATAATAGAAGTAAATAATACTAAAATTTAATACAAGCTCTATGAAATTTGTATTGTATAGTATACTTAAT
>NW_017304341.1:559934-573945 GCF_001594115.1 Trachymyrmex septentrionalis | reverse complement strand
TATATATACTTGGTTACTTGAATGCAATTTAAATATTAAATGATTTCTGAAGTAGCGTTACATAATCATTTTATTTGTGTCCGCTCAACTTATGAAATATCTTCGCGCTTCCGATGCAGTAAGATAGAACCTTATTTTATACGTTCTGCTTTCCGTGAACCTATATTTCCGGTCTTAGTGGTTGAAGCGTGTTTTTCTAAAATTAGAACGAAATGCTGAAAGTAAAATAACACAACCTCATGGTAGTCAGGGTCGTGCCACGAATGGTGATTGTCTTTATTACGGGCCGTAATGATCTTCATAAAATTTCTGGAATACTGTAATCATCTTTCGAAACTTTCTGCAAAACTTACTTCGGAACCTGATAATAAAGCATTTTTCGTTACCAGTGAATAACAAGGTTAATTATTTTTAATAGATTTTTGTGCGCTTTAATTGAAGTTATCAAATAAAGTCAAGTCAATCAATATAGTTTATTTAGGCAAAATCAATCGATGCCTACCATCAAACTGGTTCGAAAGAAAATCTTTATCGTTATTCTGATTATTTCAAATATTACATAAATAATTATTAATTCTTTGATAAATTTTAAATTTAATAATTGTTGCTTAATGATTTATTTTATTGTAAGTTATGTAATTTTATCCATAATATTTCTTATAAAAGAGATGTGATTTCTACACATAAAAACTGTTTATAAAGTGAAGAATTGTTCTTTAAATTATACTGTTTTGCAAAATATTTCATATAGATCTCTAAGAAACATCTTAAAGGCATCTAGAGGACATCTCTATGTCCTCTGAACGTCCTAAGAACAGATTTCCAAGATATCTCTCGGATAAAGTGTATTATATAGGGTAAATAAGACAAAAAATGAAAAAAGATATTTTTTTTTATTGCGATATAAAGTTTTGATGTAAATATGAATATATATTTCATGATAATAATGTACATTCACATTTGTATATCGGTCGGAATATCTCGTGTGCATTAATCGTATTTACATTATGTATATGCATGCCGGATTCGATCATCGCGCTTGTCACGATTTACAGCAAGTATATTTTTCGCTGATTAATAAATAAATAACTCTGGGAGCTACAACTTCTCATTGTAACACGTTCTAGAACTCATTGCTCTCATTTTTTTTTCTACTTTTTTACATTTAATTATATAGTACGTGGCTTAAATGGTTATTCTATAAGTCACGCATCGGTATCTGTATCTTCTTACGAATCGTTTGACTCAATACGTTAGCGAATATAATTGCCCGATTAGTTTTTCAAGCTAGATAAATATTTAAATTTTCGATATTTAGATTCAAAACACATTTTCAGAAATCGTTTCCGAATTAAATCTAGAGGAAGGGAAAAAGTATTTACTTTTCTTTTGGGATTAAAATTAAAAAATAGCGCATTCCTGAAAGTTGAGTTAAATCTAGCTTAAAGTTAAATGAGATAACGGTAAAACCGGTCATAAATCCTTGCAGCACTTGCACCGAAATCTTTCACGTCGTGTCACGGGGACGGTCGCACGAAAATTCTCGGACGTTAATCGGGCAAATCTCCTCTCTCAAAAGTGGCAGCTTTCCGTAGAGATCTCTAGTGTCTCTATGATGTCCGTACGCGTGCACGCATCACGCATGCATGCACGCACTCGCGTCCGAGGATCGGAAATCGAGCGCGCTCACTCGCCTAGAATTAAGTAGGTATGTACAGAAGAGTATATATACCTGCGTAGCCTAAGATATCTTCTGGCTGTCTGTGACGATGGTTATTACGTAATGGCGTTAATCAGAGGTAGCGGCTGATCCTGAGCCCGAGCGATGCAAATCCGACCGTGGAAGTTGGCTCATCGGCGCTCGAGAAAATTAAAAGCCTGAAATTAAATCTCTGGCGACCTTGAGGACGTAATACTCACTTGTGTGTCTGGCGACACAGAGGCAAGTTGTGCGTTCGATGCGTCGCGAGATTGACAATCGGCTGGCGCTGAACAATTCAATTGATCGAGATCTCGACGACGGACGTGGCTTTGAATGCAAACTTCGAATGGTACGGCAGGATACGAATAACTCGAACGTCACGGCAATTTCACTTTTAATTGAGTGAATTATGAAGACAAGCCTCTCGAGCTTTACTTTCGAAAACTCACAGTTTCGCTTTCTTGAGCGCGTCCGCGCATTTATTCTCTCGTACTATATCTCTCGTACATAGTCTTGTTTTTCTCCGCTAATCCGAGATCTCTGTGACACTTGCTATGTGTCGCAAATTTGCCGGCATTGAAAACGTAGGCAATCATGACATATTAAATTTTCCCCTCGAGTTGATCGCAATCGCGGGACCGCACATGCATGCAAATGACAAATAGAAAACATACCGTCCGTATCCGCCTGCGACGTTTCGCGATATTATCCTTCTTCGGAAAATTCTTCGATGATTTATCAGCAAGTCGCCCGGTATGGCCGACGTAATGAACGTAAAGCTGGACGCTTGGAATTAATTTGCCTTTGCATCTTCCGGTTTTCGAGATGATGGGTACGTCGCCCAGATGTACAACGTTATTCTGAGCACGCAACTGGCCGCTCGTTATCCAGCTAACTCAAGCGACGATCAGCCCCGAGGAGAGTAAACGACTAAGTCAATTCCGTGATTAATATCTGCAAATAAAGGTAATCGTTGGCAAATATTTTCCAGTTATATTTAGCCGCGAAGGCGTTTAAGAGCTCGATAAAAAGTTTACACATTCAAATGATACGCATGTTTCTCTTACCTAACGGTTAGAAAATAATATATTACATGATGAACAACAAAAAAAATGTAATAGATTCAAACGGAATTTCTCAAAGAACTTTCATATTTGCTTCACGGAACTTCTGATATCTAGCAGGACCCGAAGTATCTCTTTTTACGACAGTCCGATGGGATTTAATTTTCAAAGTCGCTCCTACTCAATATGTCGTTAATTTAGCTAAAATAGATTAAACAATTTAACTGAAGGAAATGTATTCAATTTGACTCTTTAGTTTATTGTTTATTAAGCTCATACGTTAATACGGACGATATTCACTTTGAAACCAACTACGGATTCATTTTACATTTTGACATGGAAGTTAAAAATAACAAAACGTTATTTAACTCAAAAGATTCAGTTACCATTACTTCTTTGATATCTAACAGTGTATACGGGACAATGTGTTGCTCATTTTGAAAATATCTACATCTTGGCTGTGACATGTTAAAACCGGGGAGAGATGATAGTCGCGACTAACGTTCCTTCGTCAGCCGTCACGGATTACTTACTCGTTCGATGCATCTAACTCGTTGGCGGAGCAGGCCAAGGCAATGGTGCAGCCGTAGATGAACATCGGTTGGCGCGTCTGTATCGTCATGATAACGAGTTCTCAGGTGTTTACGACCACGCGACGTCATCGAACCCACCTTTACCTTTCCGGCTGGTGTGCATTCTTATGCATGCGCGGCATGTTACGGTACGCCACGTTGTAGCTTCACTTCGGCGCTCTGCGCCTCGCAGCAACGTCGGGAATGAGGTAAACTCCGAGCCGTTTCTACTAGTTTCCTGCGTATTGGCCTGTTCTAACCGCAGGTAACCGTGCTTTACACGTTACGTTTCTGAAGATTCCCTCTCTACATCTGTAATTTGTGCATACAGCGTAGAAAAATTATTTTTCTATAAATTTCTATCAATAGCATTAATAATACTGATGTTAATTATTATTTTTCTTTTCTTATTTGAATTATTCCAAAATAAGAATTTGATTTTTCTTTTTAATAATCAAATTTATTAACTGTAAATGAACCTGAAAAAATTTTATACATTAGTATTGCAATAAGAGACGGTCTCCTCGTAAAAATGAATAATTGGACTTTCCAAAATCATATCCTGGAAAGCCCAATTATTCATTCTTACGAGAGCAGCCTTTTACTGAAATGCTAATATAAAATTTCTTCATGTTCATTGACGATGACAATGTCGAAATAATTTTATAAACACGACGAACGTCCTTCTAAAACATTTGTATGACGCGTTGAATTTTTATGGCGCTTAATTTTATTTCGCCAAGAGAAAGATTCATAATTATTCATGTTGTCGTAAATGAATAAGTAAAGTTGAGGTAACGACACTTTTACTTTTTATTGGAACAATGTAAATATAAGAATAATACGAAGATCTTATCAACGTGATAAATTTTTACGTGTCATTAAATTATTACAAAATATTTCAGACCAATTGTATATGTTCTATGATCCGCGAATTTTTTCTTGACCCAAAAAATTAATTCTATACTGCTCAATGTATGCATTCGCTCCGATAAAAGTCTAATATGTCGTCCATAATTTTTGCCAAGAATTTTTTATTTTTAACATTCTATATTTTGGCGCATAATATATTTATACTTCTATGACGAATCATCATTGGATTGTAATGAATACTAAATTTTGTAAAAATTATTCGAAACAGCGAAATAGTACAAAAACTTTCCACGAAAATCAACGCTGTTGATTGTACTAAAAAAAAATGCGATAATGTATCGTGTCATTCGTAATTTAAAAATCATGCGAAGCGCTTTACAGCTCCACCCGATATCTTATGTACCTCTTATCGCATGCTTATCGATATGTGATAACGCAACGTGGAAAATCAAACAAATCTTTATCTTTCAGATTGGTTGCTATTTTTTACGTGAATTTTGAATTTCTCTTGTGGCTCTCTGGCGTTTTCATCATGTTCGCAACGAAACATGTGCCAAAAGGTCGTCACGAGCGAGACACGACAGTCGATATATTTTGGTTCATTGCGCAATTTATTTACATATCATAGGAAGGAGACAAGCGCCATTCAAGGCACAAACACAGATGTGTCATGTATTGCATATTCATTAATGTACGATTAACATTTTATTGCTGATATCTAATTTTTTCCTTCATTTTTTTTTCTTATGATCGATAGTGTAATAAATAATAAACATTTTTATATTAGACATATAGTCAGTAATAATTAATGTAATTATCTGTTTCTTTTAAGCAAACTTTTTGGGATAGGAGAAGAAGCTTATTTTCTTTTTTAAATGAAAATGTGTTAAAAGATTTTGATATTTTGATATTTTAATTTTTAATATCTTTGAACATATTAATAACTTTTAATTCAACTTACACTAATTTAAGATGAAGTCATATTATTTTAATTAGAAATCAAGGAGTTTTTATCATTTTGCATTCTTAAAATTCCATCTGTCAGGACTTAAATTTCAGAATTAATATCTATTAATATTAAATATCTCGACATTGAAGCAATCGCTTGGTCTTGACCTTTAATATTACATATTGAAGAAGAGTCGCACAAATTGGAGTATTCTTTTCTCTTATTAATACAATATTTTTATATGTTGCTAATCTGCTATAAATTCTTATAAAATATTCTTTAACAAAAAACAAAATATACAATGTTGATCATCAATTAAAAAAATTTTAATAAATTATTATATTAATATTATTATGTCGAAATGCATTAAATATCATTAAATGTGAATCTTTCTTTTTCTTTTTTAAACGTTTCGTAATTTTGTGCATTAACGACGTCTTAAGTTACACCAAGGAATGCGATTCATTAAGTACTGTACTTGTTATTTGTCAGTCGCCGCGTTAATTCGTGTATCTTAAATCGTTGTCGGGTTCATGAAGCTCTAGAAAGGTCACGTTCTTTTCGAGAAAAGGACGGCAAGTGCAGATGCTGATACGAAAAGGCACAGTGAAAGATGGAGAAGTTAGTTGGGTCATGTGAGATCTTTTCTCGACCAGACCTAAACGTGGCGAAGGTCGTCACTGACGGCTGTCATTAGCAATGCTGATGTTCCAGACACGGCATAAGTGACTTGCAACCCCTGTATATTTATTGTATCTTTTATCACTTATCTGTCGTCTATTTTTATTCTTTCATTTTCTTTACATTCCTTCTTTTGAATGTAATTTTTCAATACCTGGTTCTTTTTTTTTTTCTTTCTTAATTTTATATTCCTCTTTAGAATTATCTGTGACATTTACAATATATCATAAATTGTTGGAAGTTTCCTTATTATTATTGATGTTATTATTGAAAAATAAAATTTAAACGATTTATTGGAAAATAATAGTTTAACTGTTTTTAAAAATTTGGAAGATTTTAATTCTAAAGTTGAGAAAGAAACAAATTTATTCTAAATAAATTTAATTAAGATTTGAAGTAGATTTTTCATTTTTTATATTCTTTTATATACTTGTCTGTTTTTTAAATTATTTTTAAAATAATTTTTGCATTGGAAATTGCATTGGCAATTTTTAATGATACTATTTGTCTTAGAATTTAAAGCTAAGGGGAAATAAAAATAAATATATTTGCGGAATCATACATATAAAATCTAATTCTTTAAAAGATAGGTTTATAATGAATGTTCTTCTATATAAATGACATTCTTCATTTTATCTTAAGATGTTTCTATAAATCACGCGGATTTTTATAGCTTTTCTCTCTTAGAAATTTCTCAAGCTATTAATGTTTAATAGCTATGCTATTTCATACTTGATTACTGCTCCGTAGTTTCCTGGGACGTTACTGCGGACTATTTTATTTGATTGAACTGATTCAGTGCTACTAGCCGCTTCTATTATCTCCGATAATGTCTTCTGCGGAGCATCCGATTTGTTCATGGCCGATTGCGAAAACATATAAATGTGTCTACCGATCTGTCTATTTCTGTCTCTTTTGACTGTCTGTATATATCGTTTGTTGAATGTACAAGATATCTGAATGGATATCTGAAAAACATCCTATATAATTTCTTCTTTAACTCTTACCGTTTTTCTCTATCGTTTTCCTTTATCTCTCGTATAGTCCGGTGAACAGACCCTTTTTTATGTATGCATATATCAATAGTCAACTTGCGGTCTGAGAAACCGAGGTAGACGATGAAAATGATCGCTATCGCCCAAGGCTTTTACACGAACGAAATTCTGACATATCATCGCAATATACTACGTTACGTAATACAACCCAGTAGACTAATATGAATGGAACATTTCAGCGTTCTCTTGAATCGAAAGACGGTATCAACTTTTAATTGCCTTTCCTTAAACAGATGCGTAATGAATGTCGAAACAAATGTGATTGTTACGCGAACAAAATGGAAAGTTTTAGTGGAGAAATAAAATAAGGATAAGAAGAAAAGTTTGCAACATTTTTCTTTTAAAAAAATATTAAAAATTAAATAATTTTTCAAATTAAAATTAAGTATATTAATTTAACGAGCATTAATTTAAGTTAAATATGCATCACATTTATATAAAATGTAATATCTAGTGTTACATTAACTAGCAAATTATATAATAAAATAATATTATATAATAAAAGTAAAACGTTATTTATGTAAAAAAAAAAATCCATCTAATTTAAGTACTGTAATCAGCACCTTACACTTATATGATAGAGATTTATAAATATTTATATATTTATGGATTGTTATTTTGATTATCAAATTGTAGTAAAGTAAACACAAACAGAAGTGTTTAACAGTTTTAAATTAAATAGATTTTATGCCATAAATATGTTGCTATAAATATTTGTCACTTGATAATGTCATACACCGGTATTTTATGTCAACTCATGAATGATATCTACTGCGACTGATTACTAGTCGTGAACACATGACTAATGCCGTACAAGCAAATAGAAAGACAGATATAGATTATTAATGTAAATACCGCGGTACATGATCTCTATCCGTGAAACGTCAACAATATTTAAAAAACAATCTTTATCTTATTTTTTAATTCTAAACTTTCATCTTAAAATTTATTATAATGATATATGTAGCAATTTCATGAGATACGTACATTTAAAAATGTTCTAAATCATATTAATTGATATAGATATATAAAATATTTTATGCATCATTCAGAAAATATTTTATATATCTATATTAAATTCATCAATCGATTATATGGTTGATGAATTTGAGACTAATAGGGATAAATAGAGATAATTATACCACCTACCTAAATAATATAATAATCTTAATAGTTATATAATTTTTATATTTGTGAAAATATCACGTAAAATATATTATAACATACGTAGGAAGTGAAAATGTACACGTATGATTGCGTTTTCACGTCTCATCATCATTATCAATTTAAGAACGTTACCAGAGATAACTGTTTTATCAAGGACCACGCATTAGTCAATATTACTGATAAAAATGGTTCTTTTTACGAACTTACAAAAATAAATTTTTATCTTTTTAAGTACATGTTACAAGCAAATTAATAAAGTACATTATTAGTAAGAAAATTAAATAAAAATGATAACTTTATACTCATTTGTCAACTGCAATTGCAGAGTCTGAATTAATGAAACTTTTATTTATATTTTTTATTTACATGAAAAAATTAATTAATTGGCGATAATTGTTAACACCAAACTTAGCGAAAAAAATACATAATATATTTACAATATATTTTACGTGATATTTATTAAAATTCTATTATACTGATCGTGAAAAATCTGAAGGAGATCGTAAAGTTCATACATTATAATTCCGAATTTTTGTTTTGCTTTTTAATAAAATTAAAAAGAAATAGTTTATAAAATAAAAGACAATATTATAATTTAAAAAATCAAATTAATTAAGCGATGAATAAAAATGCATTTTATAGTTTAAATATTGCAAAGCTTGAAATATTTAAAACAACTTTGAATTCCCTTAATTGCGTTACAAATTATAGATAATAGTTGTGTGAAGATTCAGGTTCTTTTGCACGAATCATGGATGAAAACGAGTATTATTATGAAACTGCAAACGTTACATCACCGTTGCCAATGAGGTGCGAAATGTGTTTCCGGGATTTATATCTGACCCTTATGACCAATTGAGTATAAACGAAGATTATTAGTTAGTATATTAGTAACTAGTATTTAAAGCTTTTTACATCGAAGTAACGATATGTTGGTTAATAGATTAAATGTAATAGTGACGTATAATAAAAATTCCTTACGATCTCTCCATTTACTCTTTTAGGAAATTTAATAACTATGAAACATTCAAACCGGGCATCTTTGAAACAAAAATTCTGTTGTGTGACTGACGGTTCGGTTCCGTATACGTGCGGAACATAACAGAATTTTTTAACTATATATTCCATTCGAGTTCCAGTTTGGAATTTTTAAGATTATCTTATAATTGAAGTAAAATATGATATATTTTTACAAAATTTTTAAATTAGTGAGTTGATGAAAAATGTTAATAAAAATTGTAAACAAATGGAAAATGATTTATTTATGTGAAAATGATAAATTAAAAATAACCCATAGAACATTTTTTCTTTAAAATTTATCTCTTGTATTTTTTTTGTATGACTAATGGTTTCGACGATATAATAAATTTGAATGTTCGTATGAGCGACATTATTTATGAATTTTTGCAACTTATAAGTGTGAATAACTTCACAAAAAGATCTCAAATTTTTTTCGCGAAACACATGTCTCATACTTTTATTTGAATATTTTTATCTGAATATAGAATATGTCAGCAAATTAAAAAAAAAAAAATTAAAAATGATATTTCAAAAGTGCCCGTGGACGTGAAATGCCTCCTATATAGATATAATAAATTTTAAAAGAATGGCAGTTAATAAAGAAAAATAAAGACTCAGAACTAATAATTTGCCTTGAGTTTTTTCAGACCTTGTCTATTATTGAAGTTTTTGCTATTGCGTTTCTTTTTTAATCGTGGAACTTATAAATATTATTATATATTTACATAATGAATTATAAAAAAGATAGCTCCATACTTGATACATTTTTTTATATTTTTTTTACAAAAATTTCATGTATAAGGCTTATTTTACAAAGCAGTTTTATTTTTTTTATTTTTTAATTTTGTTTATTATTTCTAACTGAAACATTTTATATAAATGTTGAATAAAACTAGATACTTCTAAAATCCAAGAAGTCTAATTTCTCTAAGAGTTACGCATAATGAAAGGGTGAAGGCCGACTAGATCTTTATATGTTAATACGTAATAAAATTCCATTTTCCCCTGTAAGGCATTTCGCGAAGGATAATCCACGAGAATATCTTTTTCTTGGTATTTGATTGTGACTACACATATGTAATTATACTTTTAAAATTAAAATCTCTCAGTTCTGTTTGTTCTAATTTAAATACTAAACAGATACAATTTATAAATCGGTTAATCATTTGAAATGTTGCAGACAAGTTGAACAAGGTGGATTGTTGATTGATTTTAAAGATAAATATGTTAAAATATTATGGAATATTACAAAAGCATTGAGCATAAAAGTAATGATTAATAGCATGCGATGAAATCAATCATAATTCCACAGGAGACTTGAAACAAAATAACGCAGAAACTTTCTATGGACTTTCAGAACTTGAAAATTTAATATTTAATATTTTTTAAATGCTTAATTGATTTCCCTGACACAGTTGTAAGTAAATGAGAAATTTTGTTGCAAACAGCGAACATCACGTTGCGACCTCGCGTTGTGACCTGTCGTTTGACAGGACACCATGTTAGGAGACTGTTATAACTAGTAGCAAAGCGTATTCAACGACTGGTATAACAACTTGTTAGAAAACACGTTAGAAATGCCGTTTCGTCTGAATTGGCTTTTGAGCAACGCCTGCGACGATCATGCCTACCGTCTCGTCGCGAAATGTATGTCAGTACGACGATATTGTTCCTAATTGCCTCCATTGGCAGGCAATGGATATTATTTCAGGCACGGCCACATGTGGTTCTTGCCCGACATTAATCTTGAATCACTCGCGTGACTGTCTGTTTCGTTAACATAAAAACGGTTGCTAACTGTCCATAATCTATGAAAAATTACGGCAAACGACATAGCAATCGGATAACATTTTGGTTAGGGAATAGAAATTGTCATGGAACCTAGAATGATTGGCTTGTGCCTTAAATATAAAAAGGTTTCTTATTTTATATTAGGTAGAGAAAGAGAGATATATTTTTCTTTAAATTATTGGAAGAACGGTCTTAGCTTCTGTCTCTAGAAATATTATTTCTGCTTATTTATTACCCTCTTCAAGAGGGAGAAGCAAAAGGCGCGACGAGGGATCTCAGATAACGCGGAATAAATAGAAATGTCGATATGTAAGAGTGTACTTGCTACAAGATCAATAATTTCAAGTCCTGTTTCAGCATCTAGTTCTGTCATCGATGGCCATTGCCCCGTCGTCGTCTGAATTCTGTCGTCCTTTTGCAATCGCTCCTTGAAGTTTATGCGAATTGACAGCAATCATGTCTCGCATCTAGCGTGCAAATCGATCGATCGGCACTAATTGAGCCGGCCATAGGCAGTCTTAGACGGACTTATTAGCAACGCGAATCTTGTTATTCGCGATTACTCGAGTTGATTGACCTATCCTATTCTAACGCTTGCTTCCAGCGTGATCTCTTGGCGCGTTGCGGCTTGCCAATCTTTTCGCATGAATGCCTGATATCGATACTTTGGCTGTTATTTATGGGAGAAAGACGGACTGTGTGGTCTTCATGCATCGTCACTCATTGTTACTTTATAACAAATTTTTTGCTAAAGTATCTGTAAAGAGATAGCTAGATATAAATCTAAATATTTAAAAATTCACAATATTTGCATACAAGTTTAAAAATAATTTTGTTGAACTGTCAAAATAATTATGTAGTTCAAGCAGCTAGAATGTCAATTTTTTTGCAGCATCGTCCATCATACTTAAATTTCATATATAATTATTTTGATGACGTAACAAAATTATTTTTAAATCTATATCTAAATTTTTCAATATTTCAGCAAAATTGTTATTTCTTTAGTATTTAATCTGTTATTCGTTTTCTATTTTGCGGTCTTTATTAAGATCTTACAGTTTGTCAGGAAAGAGTTAATAAAGAGAGGTGGGAGGAAGAAATTACGTATATTGCATGTAACAACACAAATTACATTTTAGAATAATAAACAATAATTTATGAGATAACTTTTCATCGTAATTTAGACTTTTAATTTCATTCATAATGGCAAGAAGAAATATCATTTACAAAAAAATGAGACTCGTAGAAAGTAATGTTAACCACAAAAAAGTAATCCCGGAAGAGTAATATGTTTCCGAATACGTAACACTTTTTAGATATCTACTAATAGGTAACAACGTTGCGAAATATGCGTACGCGTGCTCCGAAATCAATTAACATTTCATTTACACTGCACGCGTTACTACCGTTTATCCGATGACTCACATATTGTCAATCGTGTGTGACTTTAGAGTTTTTAATGGAATTCTTCGCGATATTTCCAATTTCTTCAAAACCAAGGCTCCATACTCTTCCTGTTTACATATCACAAGTGTTAAGACAAGTTTACGCTCTGGCTTTTCTTTGTTTATTATTGATGTAAATAAATTTCTAACAGTGAGAAATTTGGACTGTTTATTGATCAACAAAATTGCAAATTTAATTTCGGTTAGAAATTCTTGGCAAGCATTGTCGAGGGTCAGTCTAAATGTAGTTTTAGGCAGTCAACAAGATTGAGAAGTGCTCAGAACGTAAACGTAGATATCTCGTGTTTTTAATACCCCGTTTCTTGTCTAAAGTAACATTCGCATTCTCATTGTTTTCTCCAAACTTGTATTCTACTTTGAGATTATATAATAAATTATCTTTCTTTCTCCATATTAATTTTTCTAACAAATTTTTTCTTACTAAAATAGTCAATTACTAGAGAAAAATACAAATTTATCAAAAAGTCAAAAAAGTGTATAATCCGTAATATAAAAATAAATTATTGTATCGCTATTTTCCTAACTGGAACATCTTCGATGAGTTCTTATTTTAACGGACGGAATTATTACCATCAACTTCACGATCAAAGTTCAATTTATAATCGATCGATGACGTTGGTTACTTACCCATTTGATTGTGAATGATAATAGAATGATTTCGTAAATTAATCTGTAGACACAGGAATGTATTATGAATTGTAAAAAGAAATAGAGAGGAGAGAACTGATAGAAAAATCATCAATAAAATTGCATTAGCCTTATGATAAATTGATACTTGTCATTTCTTTACATATATTTATGTAATGATTTATAAGTTTGCGACTTGCGTCCTTTTTAAGGAACGAAATTAAATGCAGGTGACTGATTAATTCATCGGAGTGTAAAACGCTTTGATCGGTCAGAATGGAGTGCTGTTGTGCGCGAGCATCATTTCAAACGATACGCGGTTTTATCACAGAAGAGAGTTCGTTAACAGCAACAATACGATATTAGGTCGTTAATAATAGTCCATTCATACGCGAATGATTAATCATATTTTTATACATGTATGATGCAAGAACAAGGAAAAAGTTTGCTATTTATTTATATAATTATACACTTGTTAGGTTCGCTTTTAAAGCTAATTCTTCAACAGCAAATTCATCAACAAATTAATAAATTAATTAATAACCGGAGCTCCGATAAATCTCACGGGAAATGCATTAATTGCCACGCGAAAACATCGACGAGAATACAATTGGATATCGATGTCCTCGCAGCTGTGTTTTCACACGAGTTAATGAGGCTAAATTAGAATAAATAAGAATCGCGTGATCAGGGCCAACAGACGGACGTATATTAAAATACAAATCGCTGGAATGAAGCAACCGATGTATCCGCAGCCGCTTTTAACTTCCTCCCGTACGGAGGTGTACGACCTCCCGGGATGACTCCTCGAATCGCCGGGCTCCTCTGAAAACACGTGATGAACTGGACCACGAGGACGTGTCGGTACCGTTAAGAACGGAGTCGGCAAAAAGCGAGCCGCGTGACCAAACCAGGCATACGTGCTCAGTGCATCACTCGTTCCGAATTTTCTGCTGAATTCGCGCAAGAGCTCGGTCATACCCAAAGTATTTACTATTGCAAAATGTCTTTTAAATGTGAATTCGACTTTGTAAAATGTTTTCG
>NW_017304341.1:559455-559834 GCF_001594115.1 Trachymyrmex septentrionalis | reverse complement strand
CTATTGCAAAATGTCTTTTAAATGTGAATTCGACTTTGTAAAATGTTTCCGAGACTAGAATGGGCTCAGTACTGGACACTTTCGAAAAAAAAAAACATTGCAGTCTTTAAATAATTATAAATAAATATTTAGGTAATTAAATAATTGAATTTTTTGAAATTGCCAAGTTCACTTAATCTCGGTGAGCAACTAGAAGTTTTAGTCTCGATTACGTCTTTCATTGAGACTTCTTCAGAATCTATGTTAGTAAAAAGAATCTCGGTCGTTTCAGTTTAATTATTCGTAATTCACTGCGCGTAGTATATTATTATCTATACAGCTAGCCAATTAAAACGAAGAAAACGTACTTAGCGTCGATAACGATAAGCCTCATTAACGT
>NW_017304341.1:527435-559355 GCF_001594115.1 Trachymyrmex septentrionalis | reverse complement strand
TATTATCTATACAGCTAGCCAATTAAAACGAAGAAAACGTACTTAGCGATAGTCGATAACGATAAGCCTCATTAACGCACGTAATGTCACGACATCGAGCGACGTAATCGACGTTGCCTCTTACAACCCGAGAAACGGCGTGCCGAATCTAGCACACGCGAGACATTTTGCAACGACGCGATTACGAAATCAAGTAAGATGCGGGCCATAAAAGAAATAATATAGAGGGCAGGGAGATACACACACACACACGCGCGCACACACACACACTTGTCATAATAATTACATGCGGTATAATAACGCTGCGACGATCCAGGGCTGGAAAGTCAAGGACTAGAACTCTTGTGTCGGAAAGTGAGTCAGCAGCGCGCGGCGTGGTATAGACAGGGAACAGGATGGGAAAAATCCGCGAGACGAATCTTGCGCAACGAGAGGAAACGAGAACGAAAGTATAACCATCACGGAGAAAATCCGGGACGAACGATTTAACGCTCGGCCGAGCAATGGTGGATAGGTAAATAGGTGGTAAGCATAGAAATCCTCAAGCAACAGATTGAACACCGTTTAAACAATTTCTGATGGATTCGCCATACTTGGTATTTTTCAGAACCTGCTTAAAATAGGACGGGAATGGATATCTTACTCTATTCTATGCATAATCTATCTCATTTTATCTTAAACAGGCTTTGAAAAGTACCAAAATACCATTTGGCGGAGCAAACGTACGGTGACCGTTCTCTTAAGGATCTCTAGGTATATACACGGGAATGCGAACACGCGAAATTCCTCGCGAAATGATACTGCGGTTACACGGTTATACCGCGAGAATCGTCACAAACAACTTTCCATGTCTTGCACATTCGAGAACACTCATGCTCGCGATAAAACATGCGATATTACACGCGCCACGCGAGAGACAAATGCGTAAGTAACGGAGGAAAGAACGAAAGAACGAAGAAAAAGCGTCGAAGCTCATGCATTAAAGAGGTCCTGATTGATCATCACGAATTAGCTTGTCATTCGTTTTGTGCCAATCACCGTAATTTATTTCCATTAAATTCTATTAAACATTTCTTTCATCGGACAATCATTGATCTTATCGATACGTCAATGTCTCTCTGGTATTGAATCGCACTGAATCAAAAACCATGCAGCGTAGGAATTTATTCGCCTGTTTCGTGTGTGTTGCAGATGCCCTCGAGAGCACGGTGTTGCCGAAACCACATCTGAGCAAACGAGTTGTAAGTGACCGATTAAGATATCCATCGATCGCATGACAAGTAGAGACGAGACTAATTTCTCTTTATCATAATAACAATATTTTATCACGATTGTGATTAGTATCTGCTTAATGATAATAATTTATTGTATTAATTAAAAGTGGTAAAATTAAATTTTACCGCTGCAGTAGAGTATTAAATTGATATATTTATCATTTTACTGACCGACTTTCTGCAATTAGCATCATCAGTGCCTTTCGCAAAACGTAAAGCGTTGACGTAACTTTAAACAACATCTCTTGTCAAAGAATGTAACTCTTTGTCATCGTTATTTTTTATTATATAAACACGTGAACTTGTCTTCCTGTAACGAGCCAAGATTTGTTAAGCTTTGAAAAAGCTTTCACGTCATTGTGCGTTGTGGCACATTTGTATGAGATATCATTTTTATGCGAAAAGCCCGTTCGTAAAATGACAGGAAGTAGTCTTTGCAAATCTCACACACACACACACACACACACACACACACACACACATATATATATTAGTTACACAAATTGTGGATCTCCGAAGCGCAGCAGATAGCAGATCGTCCCCCGAGGTCTCGAACTCATTGGCCATGACCTACCTCTACCCACGAGATCGTCTGAAATGTATTTTACATTGCACGGTGCACAGATTTACGTCCATTCTAAAATTAAGCCGGAAAATGTTCTGATAAAATTATGATTGCTTTAGATTTCTTGTTAAAAATCCAATTTACATGCAAAAAGTATAATACTTCGCGATACTTAACATAAAAAATAATCCGCATGAAATTTCGCGTCTTCTTTCGAATTTTTATTTTTTTGAAACGGATAAAAATTGAGAAACGGAAAAACTTAACATTTTTATATAATAAATTCCTAGAAGTTTTCCTGAGGTCGAAATTATGTGCAATGTCTTTCTATTTTATTATTTGGCTTTTTATTACAATATTACTTATCTGATAAGCTAATCCTTACATAATACTATATTTTACCATATTTTTGCAATATGTATTTCCGGGTAATATTAATCTAATTTGCCTTACTAATTTCTTTCATTAATTACGCTGTTGATCGTGAAAGGTGAGAGCGCGATTTCAATTCGGCGCAGTCCGTTGGTTACGTAATAATATCGAGAAATCGGTATCAGCTTATCGATATGGTTAACAAGCACAATGGAATCCATTATCCGTCTTATCTCATTGATAGTGAGAGATATTTATTTCAATCCCGCGGTCTCAGAGTTATTAACGCGCAAGAAATGCACCCAAGTCGAATTGCGTATGCAGCCGACCAATTAACGTGATTACGATCGGTCATGCGAGTTCAATGCACGTCGTTGCGCGATCACGGCGCGTGAACCATCGCCTTTCTTTCCTTCTTTTACCCGCTGTTTATAGATGGAAATGACGTCACTGTTATGCCAACACCGTGGACAGTATGCAAAATAATGCAAATGACATGCCAAAACTGCTCGCCCTGCGCCTTTCTATGTATAGGACGCCGGTCATAGCGGTTTAGCAGTCCAAAGAGGTATTTGATGGCGAAAAAGAGATTTATCCGTCCTATAAATTTTCTTCATTCAACCCCACGATCCTATCTCGCTTTAAATGGTTACTTACAGAACGGCTATCTTAGTATACGCGGAACTTTGACATTCACATTTTTTTACCTGCATACAATTATTGCACAATATATTGATCGAAGGAGAATATTTTTTGAACTATAGTCAGTAAATTGGAAAGCGCTCGTAAGCGTATTTTATGTTCTTTTGAATTTCGGAACGTATGAATTTTATGCAACGAATAAAATCTCTAATACTTTTTATATACTTAAAAGATTAAATTAATTTTTTATAATATTGTACAATAACGTGCGATACATTGGTTGATAAATGTAAAAATATTTGAATTGTACTGAAAAGTATCTGGGTGCATAATGCACGTAATCGCACATCATTATATTATAAAAATAGTTTATCTCTGTCTATATATATATATATATATATATATATATATATAGTATAATATATAATATATAATGATCTGCGTGCCAAACAATATACGAGTTATATAACAACTATTAGAAATATATATAGTAAGATTCTAATGATCGTAATACTTTCTCATGAGTTAACTCTTACTTATCGACTCTTACTTACAAACTATACCGCCTCTTATTTGCAGCCCCATTTTGACGATTACTGATAATATGCTGATAAGGATTGCTTGGATCACCGAGTTTATCAGCGTTTGGCCATCGCTTTTCAGCTTGGCTGATATAATTGAGTATCGAATGTATCACGCGCGACTAGAATCGACTTGAATGTTTTGCAGGTGCTACAACGGTGGCAATTACCGTCAGGCTAGGCGTGTGTACTAATTACAGGCATTAGATAATTATTGCTGTGCTAAGCCAGCCGGGACGTTTTACTTTCATTACTTTCCTTCACGGTCTGCTTGAATAGACCGTGAAAATTACGATCTTTCGTGTATGCGATTACAGGATATTACAAAGTACAACGTAATAGCAATAATGAGCAATACGTTTCGCTTGCTATTACGAAATGTTAATACGTATTACACAGGAAAACGGTAAGCGATGAGTAATGCTTCATTATTGGACACACCGTGTATCGTACTTTCTGATAATTGCTTATCTTTGATATCTTTAGTTACACGGTGCGTGTCCAATTTAGCTCTTAAAAGTCCACTTCCCTACTCATCGCGTTGACCTCCTTTCGGTGGTCGACCGCATTGGTCATCTCGATACGTAACGTTCACTTGGAGTCTACAATGCACAGAGTTAACATTTGAAAATATTAATAATCGTCATTACGAATGCCCCACGCGATAGGCTTGTTCTTGACACGGCGAATTACGTAATCCATTCATCTTCTACGTACGCGAGGTATTTCATTGCTATTCTTATTGTAAATATTCATCGCGTAACGAAACTGACAAACACGTGTATGACATATTATTGAGAGATGTATCCATATACGATTTTTTGTTGCAGATAAATCAGATCGAAAGATGCAGGCAGCACCGCCTCTGCTGTCGTTCCTCCTGATCCTTTTGTATCACTCGGGATGGGCCCACGGGCTCTGCAAGCTGGAGAACAGCACTACAGCATGGTGCGATCAGCTGAAGGACCTCAAGGACGTCGAGACACATGATCTGGAGACCTTGAGTGTTCCGGTCGGACAAGACGTTTTAATTCCGGGCCTCTTTGACAATTTGACTAGCCTTAAGCATCTTGACCTGTCCGATGGCGATCTGAGGAAGATCGAATCAGGAAGTTTTCGAACTTTAAACAACTTGAAATCTCTGAATCTTGGCGATAATCGCATCGAATACCTGGATCTAGCTTCCCTGGAGGGTCTGATCCATCTGCGAAGTTTAAACCTGCGAAGAAATGTCATCCGACAACTGCCACCTGCACTAGCGCGTCTAAAAAATCTGAAGCATCTAGACATTCACGGTAATCCGCTCGAGTGCAACTGCGCCACCCTCAAAGTCCGCGATCTTATCGTACAGAGGGGCGTGACGGTGTCGAAGAAAGTCGTGTGCGCGGGTCCCGGCAACATGAAGGGCACGTCGCTGATGAAACCAAGCGCGATGATCATTTGCAGCTTCGAAGAGCAGGATCGAGAAATGCAGAACGACCAAGCGGAAGGCTCTGGGGAATCGGATTTAGGATCCGGAGACGTGTTGGATGGATTCAATGAAGAGGAAGAAGAGGAAGAAGAAGAGGAAGACATGGAAGATAAAAGCAGCACATCGGAAAAACCGAAAGAATCAGAAGTTGAAACGCCTTTCCCGACCGTGTTGATAGATTCCACGACAGAATCTTCCACCTCGAAAATAGCTGTGGAGGTCACTACTGGCACAACAATGAATTCTTTACATAGCACAGAGGACGAAGAAATTTTCTTCGACAACGAAGATAAGAAGGAACAAACATCCACGACTGAGATGTCGCAAAAGAAGGATATTAAGGATGTCTTGTTTTATCCAACCACAGGTTCTGGCGATGGAGATGAAGGTTCTGGCGAAGGATCTGGTGCTACTGGAACGCATTACGATGAGGAGGAGACTGAGAGGGCAGATACCAGTGAGGGATTCTTTGCCACGGGAGCAGGCTTCCTGAATACGCTTTTTGGATTTGGAACTGTTGTGACTACGTCGACGACTAAAGAGCCAAATCTTGAAGAGGAAGAATTTATACATGTATCGACTACTAATCTGGCCACTGAGGAGACAATCGTGTCTGACAAAAGCTATTCAGTTGAAGCCGGTATTGAAAAATCCACCGAGGCTACCACAAAGATCGTACTACCTAACACGAACGACGTAGTGATAGCATCTTCTGACATAGTCGATGATTCTAAATCTGGTAATATGATGGATAGAGATAACGGTGAACAAGCAGTATCTTCGCCTAAGCAATCCAAGAAAGGTATGGGCTCGTACGTCGTTCTGGCTGTTCTACTCGTCATAGTAGTGGCGTTGATCGGTTTCGCCGCGTATAGAGGCGATATATGTAAAAAGAGGAAGTCACGCGATGTAGAAACCGGCACTGAGATGAAGGAGATACAGAAGTCTCTTTTAGAACACGGTGAAAATTCGACTCAACCGAAGAAGGAGGAGAACACACCCTACGTGACGGAAGTCGAGAGCGATCCTCTCGTGAAAGTCAAATCTGCTGGTGACGATGCGAAAATTGATGAGATCCACGATGACGACTATCAAACGCGAGAAACGCCGCGTCTCAATGGCACTGTTGATCATTCGGAACCCGTGAAGCCGCCTAGGAAGCAACTTTCACAGGACGAAAATGCAATTTCACAAGACGATGAGGTGAGAGAGGAGAGACCTCGTGTGGACATAAATTCCTTAAAGAAAAACTTCCTGGAGGATAGGAATCCGCAACCCTCTACTTCAGCGACGACCAATGGACCGACGACGCATTTTCCAGAGCCCAATGGACCACCGCTCAGTCCAGGGGCCCAAAGAGTGAAGATCACTCTGCAGGAGATTCCCGACAGTGTGCCAAAGACGCCTATACTCATTACACGAACAGTGGCTGGTGAGAATCTAGTCAAGACGCCATGAAGCAGCGTCCTGGGGAGAGAATCTACGAGAGATAACGAACGTTACATCGACCGATCGACATGCTCGTCTGTCGAATAGAAATCGAAAGACAAATATGTGTGGAAATGAAGGAGAAAGTTTTTTTTTTAAGAATGCGACGTACAGATGTGATTTATAATAACATTGTTGTTCCTAGGGCTGCACACGATTTGACTCCTCGCGATGGATTTTCGTGATGAAGAAAGATTACCGAGTCAAAGACCATATACGACAGTGGCTATTGTTTTCGGCAGGAAGCTGAAAGTGTGCGAAAGGTGACTGAGGGACAGTTGTAACCTCAGACCGTGTTTCGTTGAATAATTGGACGCACGAAATACTATATGTTATTATATTTGCTAAAGCTATATGCTGTGCAGGATGTCCTTCGGAAAGATATTGCGTATTATTTTTTATATATTTATAACCATATCATTCATTGTGTTTGACTATTCATAAGAAAACCTCGCAAAGTCGAATCTAATAAATTCTAATTGTCCTTGAATTCTAATTTGAAAATTTGCATACATGTGAGGGAAGTAAATAAATGAATTTATTTACTTTTAACATTAGAAGTTTTGTATTCACTAGATGGATCAAGCAAATAAATTACTATGAAAATATAAAAAACGGTGAAAACTATTTCAGATTTTAAAGGGTCAAGAAAATTCAGGGATCTTTTTTTAAACAAGATTGTAATATTAATCTAAAAAATAAAAAAAAATCAATAAAATGACCCTTTGACTTCTAATATTAAGGAACAAAGAATAAATGAAGATTCATATTTGCTTAAAGATCCATTGTAGAAATCTTGCAATTTTTATCGCTTATAATTCTTATCAACGCAATTGTTTTTTCTTCTTAATTTAATTGGGTGAAAATGAGTGATATTTTGGACATCCTCATTTATGCTATACGCCTAGGAGTGAGTATAACGCGAATAGAGCAATATTCGAAGTTAACACTATAGTAGTCAGTCTTCCTAAAGAGTCTCGCGTGTCCTGCGAGCACCAAAACGAGGACATCAAGAATTTAACGGTATTCATTATCGCGCGAGATCGCATCGCGAGGATCCTTAGATTAATCGAGGATCGACGAAATGTTCGCCGTACGTCAGGCGTCGATGAGCATTCCAGTTCTGCCATATTTTTTTTACGCACGAACCATCGAAGATTAATTAAACCGTCGGCCTTACGCCGTCTTTCGATCAAATCAGATTGTTTGCCAACGCGTACCTCGTAATTTTTAGAGTGACTTGTTAGCGTTTTAGGTACGAAACGTTTATACGCGATTTGGACACGAAGGAATTTGTAATTCAATGAGAAGAGTTTGCCAATTATGAATAATGACCTTTGGAACAGCTTTAGTACGGAGCTACAGAGTACGAACGTTTGAACAATACTGCTAACATTGTAGATCTATTATTCACGTGAGAGAAAATACATACGTAATATCCTGTTATCACGTTACTGCTCTTGCTTAGCGAACGCGATCTCCTCCGGGGCGACCTTAGAGGCACACGTTTCGGAAAGGCAGTGACTCGTATTTTCATGTGCATTAATGTATTTATTCGTTGCATACGATGCAAATTGAGAGACAAATTTCGTGTATGCGTGTGATGGCACTCCATCCTCCATGATTGCGTGATTATCAGTTAAATGGACGAGTCATGTAGCTGTGCGCGGCCGCACGGCGTGACATGCGCCGCAATGCGTTATCATATTATCCATACTATCGACTATTATTCCTTACATACGATTCTTTAAGTCAAAATGTGTCAAATGCTGTTAAGGCATTGTATATGATTTAATTTTAAGATAGCGCGAACCCCGTTAGATCGAAACTTGTCCCAACGATAACGCACATCGTCAGATTTAACTTAGCGATAAAGTAAGGAGCTCAGTAAAGACTTTATTTATATGTTCAGCCTTTGATCAATAAAAGAGAGTGTTATTTTGTTGATCCATCATGTACTTTAATCGTGCGTCATGGATAATCTTTGGCCTCGCTTTGTTCTCATATTCTCGAACACGTCACCAACATTACGCGTGATTTTATATATATTCATCTGTTACATAATTATTACTTGATGACACTTTGCGTTTAAAGAAAGCGACATAAATCACGTTGACTATCAATATTCGCATAAAATGAAGTATAAGTAAAGAAGAAATATAAAATATATTTCATAACTTTTCATGTCAATGTCCTTCACATGTACGTATAAATATTACATTAATATCTGTTTATAAATTTAGATCGTGTAAACTAAATGAAAATTTACAAGTCTTAAATATTTTTATATCCTTTCTTAAGAAATAACCAAATCCACACAAAATATAGTCGATAAAAGCGCAGTAAAAGTAAAACGCCCACTACGCAATGTAATGATTGCTGGGATATTACTGAATTTGTATCAGATATTTAATGATTCAATTATTTACAATTTATAAATATTAGCGTTTACCGCCTCTTATTTTCGTAAATGATATATTAATATGACGAATGATTAGTTCATAACTATAATCTTGAAGTATCTTAATTCTTTTTAGATTGACAAGAAATTACCGTAATTCGAGATCGACGTGTCTTCGTTACATTCAAACCAGTAATCTGACGTTATTATAGCTAGAATCTCTATAGACGAGACAGTGTTCCAAGAAGACGCTTGTACTTTTGCTCTATTGGCCAGCCGACTCATTTGTCATTTCCTTGATTACTAATCTTCCTTAGGCAATATGTGTATTTAACACAAGGGAAAAAACCGGTTTGACAAGATAAAACGCCGTAACATTATCGCGCAAACTAACATGTGTTATCATGGATCCGTATCCACCCAGTTGATTTAGCGTTGATTTGGTAGAAAGACGACTTTTGTATCACAAGAATAAGTTTTTAAATTACAAAGTCCCATATTCCGCAAGGTGTACAATATAATATTAATTGTGCTTCCAGCCGATTTATAAACGCGAGAAGAGAATATTAAAAATCTACATTGCTCTTTTTTTTCTTAGATTTTTATTAAACTTTTATTAAAACACCAAGAAAATTTTATTATATGTTTTGAAACAATTCACAAATGGAAATAATTTAAGACTCGCGTTCCACAAACGATTCTCTGTAGCCACTCTTGGGCTCTCGTTTGAGTTCCTTGATGACAATGGAACGGTTCGAATTCATTACCTGGACGTCGGAATCTTCATCGTCGGTCACATGCTCGTTTCTAAACACATGTCTTCTCTTTCTCTTCTTCGAGGTAGGCGTCTGCGGCCTTGGCCTGTCCTTGCTACTGCTGGACTCGAGAGTCTCGTCCACAATGCTATGCCTCCTGGCTCTGCGCGCCGAGGAAGTTCTAGGATTCGTATTATGCAGTTGACTCGTGTCACATATGTTACCACTGGAATTATTCCTCTCTCTTCTGATTCGTTCCTGCCGGCGTTCTTCCCGTCTCAGTAGATCATCTTCGCTCTGAGTCCGTTTTCGAGGTCTCCTCGTACGCCTTTTCTTTGTCCGTAGATTATCCATAGAATTTATGGAACGCAAAGTGCCAGTTTCGATGGAAATCTCGTTTAAAGCATCCATGGAATGAACTAGTCTTTGCATCTGGACTGCTTCCTCATAGCTAGGTGGACCGACTAATTCTAAAGGATTAATTCTGATTTCCTCTGGAGCCTCCAATGCCTCTATTTCTTCCTCCAAACGCTGGTTCCTGAAAGTACGATGAAATAAGAGTTTTTGTTTGATTTCATTGCGCTATTGTATAGCTAGAAATGGTATATTATCTGTAGCGTAATTTAAATGATGAAAGATTAATTATGAAAATTCTCTTGTAGAGTACACATTTATTCTATAATACATTTAATTAATTTGAAGATTGATAATTAGAAAAATTCTGTGGTTTATATTTATTAAAAATTCTGCTAAATTAAAAACATATAATTATACGTCGGTATAAGTAACGCACTCTCTGAGAGATCACTTTCAAAGAGATGAATAATGTACCAGCTTGCGAAATTGTAATGTAAACCTACTAGTTCTAGAGACAGATATCTGTCTTATCTGTTGCAGGTAGGTGTGTCCACTTTCCTTAGCTTACATTTTCTTAATTATTCATTTTAATTACGTTGAAAAATATTGTAAACATAACGCGAATATTAAATTACTCAAACATTCATTTTGCTTATTGTACGTCATAAAAATGAAGGTCATTGTGTGTTCATTGATGACATGCCGCGCGTATTGATTTTACTTGAGCGAGGCAAAGTGAAATATTTTTAGATATATTTTGCATATATACACAGAAAACTTAACAATTAGTAATCCGAAAGCATCTTTACCTCCTTTGCAAACGTCGTAATCGTTCTCTCTCTTCTGCTAATTCCATTTGCCGTCTCTGCTCAAGGACTCTTCTCTTTATCTTCAGGGTGTGCTTAATCGATATCACGCTGCCACACAAAACGACTAGAATGAGCAAGCTGATCATTACCATTCCCCAAGTTCTGTCTTTAGGATAATACAAGTTAGTGTTCCATTCATTGAAACATGCGGCTTCCCACGAATAGCCGGAAAAGTTTGCCGGACTTTGACAGATCAAAGTCGATCTCACAGTTTTGGGCGAAGGCTCCGTTAAGTACTCGAAAGTGTCATAGAGTTGCATACAGTCGCATCTCCATGGATTATCCTCTAAATGGACTGTGACCAAATGTAGATTGTTTTGAAATATGTCAGGATCCATCGCCTCTGTCAAGCGATTTCCTACAAAGTAATTGATTAATTACATAAAACGTAAGCGCAAAAGATTCAAGATCTACACAAAATAAAAATGCAGAAAGAAATCAATTTCAAAAATACAATTATATTCAAATATAATAATTCTCGGATTAAATTCAGAAACCATGTATTATCGATAAATTTCAACGATTAATTAGATTTTTAATTAAAAAATTTATATAATTAGAAAATTTGGCCCTTTTTCTTTAACTTTTACAAAATGAAAAAATTAGAATAGCACTGAAACATATTTTGAGGTAAGAAACACGATTAAATAATAAATTATAACATATTATTCTCTTAAGAAAAAGCTGTAATTTTGAAATTAGATTTTCATTCTCTAAAAGTTAATATCCTATCATTAACAATTAAATTTTATCAAATATCTTCTTGAAATTGTTTTCTCGTAAATGACTCAAAGTATTATATATACCTGATAAGTCGATTTTTTGCAATAATGGTAATTTAGCAAAGCTGTCATTGTATAACTCGACGAGCCTGTTTCTCTGCACATCTAGTATTCTTAATGTCTCCGAATTTAAGCCGCGCGGTAACGACTGCAGATGATTGTCTTTCAAATTCAGAATTTTTATTCTGGATAGGTTTTCTAGAGAATTCGCCCTAAAGTGATTAATTAGATTGAAGGATAAATCCAATGTCGTAACAAAAGACGACAGATATGGGAATCGGTACAGAGAATTGTAGGAAAGATTCAGAAGTCTGAGATCGATGTTATCCCTGAACGCTAGCTTGTGAATTTCTCCAAGATTGTTTGCAGACAGATCCAGTACTTGAAGCTTTAGCAAACCTTCAAATGTGCTAGCATTTAACAGCGCCAAGTTATTCGAATTCAGGTACAAGTGCATCAGCTGCCTGTTTTTGACGAAAATACGATCTGGCAGTAAACGAATTGTGTTGTGAGAGAGTCGAGCCTGCGTTAATGACGGCAAACCATGAAGACCGGGTCGGTCAAGATTACATCTCGATACGTCTAGTTTTTTTAGCTTTAAGTGCTCTAGGGTCGAATATCTACGAACGAGTAATGTATTATATTATTTGCAAAATTCCCATTAAAGTTTTTATTCAGTAAGCGCTATTAAATCTATTAAGCGATTCTTTTCGATGATTAATTTAGATATAAAATTAAAATTATAATCAAATAAGGTTTCATTACCGAGTGCTGTACACTAATGTAGGATTATTGACCAGTCGTAGGTCCTCTAATTCTGGAAATCCAACGAAAGTGTTTGGATTCAGATAATTTAGAGCGCAGTCAGACATGTCCAACCATCGCAACGTCTCGCTGACAGGTGTTTGAATACTTTTCAGCGGATTTCCTGCAAGACTTAGAGTATTCAGCGCCGACAGTCCATTCAAGGATTCATTGCCGAATACTTTTATAACTAAAACAAATAAAATTTTTATTTGTTTAATACATACGTGCATATTATTGAATCTTAAGAATTTTTTCTATATATTTCTACGCAAAAAGGATAAATCTCCGTATCATTAAATATATATTACTAAATTAAAATGTGTCCGTAAATACGTTTCTTTTTCAAATTGATATTAACTGTTATTATAATATCCACGCTATTATAAACAAATATGATATTTTAGTAGATATCTTTTTAAAAATCACCTTTAAAGAATTCTTTAATCATTATAATAAATCATTATAATAAATATTTTTAATAACACTTATAACTATCTTGGTACACACGGCAATGGCCGGCATCCACTGCCTGAAGCACTTCGCTGGTTAGCCCTTTCAAGTCAGGTAATAGATTCCTTGAGATGTATAGAACTGCCAAGGATGGTAACTGGCTAATGGAAGCAATATCTGCTGTATTTGCGATGAGGTTGTCTGATAGATCTAGTCTACGAAGCTTTTTTAATTCTTCGATATTATTCGGCAAGGATTTGAGCTGATTCTTGGCCAGATTCAGGTACTGTAGATCAATCAGCTGATTGACTTCGTCGGTGATCTCACTTATACGATTACTCGACAAATCCAGATGCTCGACCTATTACAGAACAAATTAATTTTAATTATTAATTAAATGATTTATTAGACTCATCGTCTAGAAGAATATATTTGTCTGAATTGATAGTAGTTTAATTATCTTGATCATATCTTCTTCATGATTGTCATCGTGTATATATTTTTATTGATATATTACTGTACTATTTTATTTTATTTTATTTTATTTTTTACACGATAAGCTGCAATAAATTGTTATCTTACAATGAAATTTATAATAAAAAAACCGCTAACAAAGGAAGTATTACTCATCGCATATACATATACTCACCACATTACTAATATTTTCGGGAAATATCAATATTCCCTGCTTCGAACACTCGATAGTTCTGGGTAATTGCCTAAGGCGGCACATACACCTGTCAGGACATATGCTTTGGCACCTCGTAATTGACAGAATTGTTAGCCACGTGATCAGTAGTGCAAGAAACACGCCGCGATGTCTCATTGATCGTTCCTCCATGTTTCTTTTTCATCACCGCGAGTCAGGTCGAATAGTCGCGTATAGCCCACATTCTTGCAATTCAATTTGCCTCCGAAATGACATTTACAGCCTCCCGATTGCACATTGCCAACGTCGAAATCTTTGTTACGTACGGGAGAAGTTATACGAGAGAATAAGATCGCTCACCGAAAATTATGCCGCTCCGAATCGATGACCGAGCGTACTGGTTCTCCGAACCGTGCTAAGAGCACTGAGAGTTAGTAGCTATCTTTGATAAGTAACGCAGGGTACGTCGCACGATATCTCTCTAAGATAACCGCCGTGTCGAGGTGTTGAGTGCGTTATGTTACGTGCAAAAGGAATAAAAAAAGGAGAATCGGATAAAGATAGAGAGGTGAATATACTTGTAATTGTGCGATGGTTTGTCCGCGGCAGGATGAATGGCATCCGAGATATTAATCTATTCTGCTCATATCGACAACGATTTGAGTCGGTCTCGTCGAGAACTACTTCATTTACCGTTTAAATCTATGTTTTATATGTATTTATTGTTCAATCAGCAATTTCAATGGCAGTTTAATATTAATCATGTCATGCTTATAATGTACATTCATTGATTAATTAAAAGACGCTGATTTCGATCAAATTTCTGCGTGCGTCTGCAACTCGTTCGAGCTTTAACATCATCAATTTTTTGCTATAGTATTAGCATCGCTAAATTATTGAGACGTGGATATTTTAACGAGCTCTGACATAGGTCGCTCTGTCGAGATCCGGAGAAACAGGTTTTCCGCGAAGGAGACATGAATGGAAATCTGAATGGGCAGTGCCGTGGAAAATGTAAGACATTAGATAAATATCTCAAGTATCCCGAAAGCCGATATTGAAGCGGGCATCTCAGTGGTCTAAGCCTCTCTCGGCTGACCCATGCGGATATTTTCCTCCCCTCGCGATGCTGTCGCCGCATTACGATCTTTCTCCATCATTTTTTTTTTTTTTGATCCGACAAGATCGTGCGGTTTCTCCTTTTCGCTGTTTCCAATATAGAAATTAGATCAAATGGAATTCATTATCACATTTATCGCATTTATATTTATATTTTTTATTACGAGTATTTCTCCGTGTATACATGATTACTAAGTAAAGCACAGATTGCTAATGATAGTTTTTTCATGGACTGCAAGCTTTTATATTAATAGAAAAGAATGATCTTAAGATTCTTACTTTTTCAAGAATCCAAATTTTCAGTTGCATTAAATTCATGGTTTAGATATTCGGGAAAAGAAATTTGTCAGAAAAAAATAATATTTCTAATAATTTGGAAAGATGCTAAGATTTTCGAATGAAATCTTTATTACAATTAATAAGGAACATAATAAACTGTCTAGTAGGAAATAAATTAATGATGAAGACATTTCAATGTAGAAATATAAGACTATAGTATAATGTGAAGAATTTCGACGTATACGTAATGCGATTGAATAAAAATACGTCTAAAGGAGTTAATATTAATGACACGAGTTAAGGACCACCTAGATACCTCAGCCGCGTATTTATGTAGAAGAAGCAAGTGACTCGTGATTATTTGCACGGATTGCGGTGAGAAAGACTTGGTCTAAGGCTCCACCCCTCAAAGAGAGGGATTTAAAAAGACCTTATCCGCGCAGGACAGACTCGTTCTCTTTTTCACACGTCCGGTCGAGCCAATGGCGAGGGCAGGTCACACCCTCGGGAGGGTGCGAGAGGTTTAGCTAGCGCCGGCGCTTAGCCCTGGGCTTATCCGCGGTGGGGAAGAGGACGAGCTCTACCTGTTGATACTAAACCAACCCCTTCGCGATTTCGCAAATCCGGAGTTTCACCGTTGCACTCATGGTCACGCCCTTTGGTTCAACAGATATCCGCAATTTTTTGTGAGCAACCCTCCTTTATGTGCGACTTTATGGTATCATAAAAAGAAGTATCGTGTTTTAGCGAGAAAATAATATAATTTGCCTTATTAAGTTTTTTATAGATCAGAATTTTTCAGGAGATCAAGCTTTCTGACACGTGGTATCATTTGAGTCAATTTGTTACACTTATTCGTCAGGAAAGTAATATAGTTTTCACGATATATAATGACTGCTTAATTATTTGATATTATGGTTAAATAGAATAACAGAGAATAGTCATGACCTAATGATAATTGAATTATCTAATAGTCATATAAATATGGTAATTGAAAATCGATTCTCTATATCGATTCTCCACATCGATTTCTCGTAATTACATATTTCACAACAGAATACCGAGCTCTTCTTTGATTGTACCTTGCTCTTTAATCTATATAATTGGATTCGTGATAGTGGTTGTGAATATTCACGCAATATCGAATTCGTGTTAGGTGCAGTAACCGCCGCGAAATGAAGATTCCAGCCACGAGAATGGCTTCAGGATCGATCATCTCGGCGCGTCGATTCCTTGCGCTCACCCTTGTGCGCCGAACACCAACAAACTAGGTAGCAGATAGCTATAATTAAAAGTCGATCAGGCCAGGCCTTCGCAGATAAAGAACCTTCGCCTGCGCGAATGTACAGTACGCTCCAATAACGATCATCTGATTGGTCACAAGCTTGTAATCAGTAAAATAAATAAAATAATTTTAAGAAACAATCAACGACTAAATAGTACAGCTTTATATCAATAATACGTAGCATAGTTATGACTATACATTAAGATAGTTGCACATTGAAAATGTCAATACATCCTTTACAATGTGACACTGAAAATTACTGATTTTGAGTATTAAAAGCACTAAACGATAGTGTTTTTAATATTCAAAATAAGTAATTAATCATTACCTTTTAGTATTGAATTCTGTAAGGAACATTAAAAGACCAAATAAAGAAATAGAAATTATAGAAATCAACTTAACAGAGCCAAAGACGAAACGTAATGACGTTTCCTTTGCTGCATTGCGAAATTACTTCAGAGCTTCAATTTTGGTCAGAAAAAGATTCGTTTCTCGTAAAGTATCGGAACTATCTTTTTACACGAGAACTAGAGAAGAATAATAGTTATCTGTTTTCCCTATAATCTTCGCATTCGATAAAATGATTAAAGTCGTTTACTTACTTCAACTCCTTTTTACCCCTGTCATTCCGAATAGAGTAGTGTAACTTATCCCGGTCGATGTTCCTCCATCGTCCTCGAGACGTTTCGTCGGCAGATCGGTCTCTCCGTCACTATTGAGGGCACCTGTACCGGAGAGGATATAATACCGGCGCGTGCTATCTGGAGTATATTTTTAACGCCTTCATTTCCGGCCGCGCTGGGACACCGGAAATAGCGGGACGATACCTCGCGGTGTTTCAGGTATTGATCAGTTCGAGGAGCCGGTGCTACACCACCCAACCATCCACCCCCCCGTCAGATGAGGAGGGAGGCTGCACGGCTCTGCAGACTCGAAGCTTCGACCCCCACACGGTCCCCCGCGTCTCCGCCACCCCCGCCACCGGCGACGGCGTTCCACTGGCGACGCCCCTGTCCGCCACCCCCAACCGCCGGCAGCGGCGTAACGTCGAAGACGGATCTTTAGGTATCTCCGCCGTCTGCGCTCGGATCTTCGGACTACGCTCCGATGGCTCGGAGCGAACGAAAAGGGTGGTTGAGTGGGTGAACGGATAGCTGGTGGGGCACGTTTTTAGGGAGAAGCGAGAACGGCGGAATGAACTTTGTTGCTTCGCGGTGCACACCCGTGCGCGACACGTATATAGAGGACGGTGGTATCGATGGCCGCGTCGATGACCAGAATATGGCTCGCTGGTACACCGAAGTCGCTCGAAGCGACGAACGAAGGGTTGAAAAAACCGAAAAAAAAAAAATTAATGAATTCAATTTAAATCTTTCGATGTATTGAAACAAATCAACATTAGCGAATCGTACTGATTGAAGTGGAGCCGCGTCGATGATCGAAATATGACTGATTCGCTGATAGCGAAGTCGCTGGAAGCAGCGAACGATATAAGGGTTTGAGAGAACGAAAAAAATACAAACGGATTTGATGCATTGAAAAAATTTAACAAATTAACATTAACTGAAGTGAAAAAAAAAAATATATAATGAGATTGTGTGTATAATCTGTACAGAGTATAGAATTAAATATTAATGTTTGCATCTCTTCCTAAGGACGTAATGAGTTTGATGGTAAATAAATAATTACTGAAATTAAATCATTTTTCAATTTTTTAGCTGTTACGTGTCTCCAGGCTTAAAAAAATAATTTTTTTTTTTAACGTAAACTAGAGAACAGTATTTTATTATTAGTAAAGTTAAGAATATGTTGTACGCGTTTATTGCATTCACGCATTAAAAGATAATGATTCGTACAAAATATCCTTTTACACATTATTCTATTCAGGCGGACGAGGACATGTGGAGCATCATGCGCGCGGATTTGCGATTTCGAAATGATTTTATTTTCCCTAAACTCATCCCGACCTTTCGCGGCAGTCCTTAAGCCGGGTTATAAATAACAGCTTATCTTTTGTCGGCTTCAACGCCGCCGCGATCCCGCACAAAGCCAAACTCTACCCCTCTTGACGAGCCCTCTCCGCCACCTTTTATGCTTCGTAAGGGGTCGCGCGCGAGAAGACATCTCATGAAACGTGCATTCGTAATTGCTTTGGCGTGTCCCTAAATCAAATCCCGCGGTTTTTCCGCATTGGAGAACATGTGCGTATGTTTTACAGAGAAATAAAGCCGTACGGGATCATATTAAACTCATTTCTAATATCGCGTCGAGACAAATTAGAGTTCGAAAATCACTCAGCCATTGAAGAAATATTATGATTAAGCATTCTCGATGTCCTATGCAATGTCTAAAAGTGGATCGAATCAATATTTTTATTTTATATTACTGACGTACTAATTATTAGTTGTTATTTATAAGAAAAATACATGGGATTACTGTAAATTTATAATATTTGCCTGTCTGAACATCGGGAAGGATTGATCAAGAATAACCATTGACAACTTTTTGCTTTTAAATGTTCCACAGAGAGTAGTATGTTGGAACTCAGATTGGCGCCTGTAAATAGTCAGACCTTTATGACGCCACGTATTTAGACTTGATAAGCATGATTAAATGCTAACTTGTTCAAAAGGTTTTCTATATATAAAGCTGATGATTTCGAATAATTAGCGACAAAATATACCGCGCGTTACATGTTCGTTCTTATAATAAACCCGACTACGTCGACACGACCGGTACGTTTTACGTTGAAAATCAGCGCGATCCCACGGCAGACATTTATCGAGTTGTCGTTTAAGCGGGTTGTTGGTTGACGGCTGCGCGATGTGGAAGTAGCTTAAGTAGCTGGATTTCTCGCTGATATTTGAATGGATGTCGGCTATTTGTGGTTCACTGCGTCCTTAACAAGATCAGGGACATTCAGGCACGACACCCCCTGAGGATGAGATGCACGACCCCGCGCGCAACGATGTAACTACGTGTGTGGGTGTGTGGGTGTGTGTGGGTGTGTGTGTATGTGTGTGTACAGTGCGCTCGCTCGCACATCTGTCGGCGCTCCCAAACCCCGAAAGAGAAGGACTCGTCCTCGCTAGACCTCAGCATCCTCAGTGTTTCCGTCGTATTGTCTAATCGCCTCCCGATTCCACCGTCCTCTGTTGCCCCCTGCCTCTCCTCTCTTCCTTTATCATTTACTGTTTCTTGCCTTTATATTGTTCTTAATATTCATAATTTTGCATCTTTTATGTATAAAAGAATAAATATCTCTGTAATATAAAAATAGAAATTAACTAATCAACATATCTCTCTCATCATTGAATATTAGAAATGATTTTTGTATTATTTTTGTATCTTATATTTCTCTCAACGTTATTTAATGTTGTTAAATCTAAAGTAGTTCGTATTTTTAAGCCGCATAATATTTAGTTATCAAGTACTTAAACATATCCAGAATTGTCAATCAATTAAAATTCTTTGATATATAGGTATAATTGTTTATCTTTGTGTTTACTTAATAATCGTATTCATTTACTAAAGTGCACTGAAAAAATTGTCCGGTTGAAAATAGACGAATCAGAATTTTTTTAGAATTTCTTAGAATTCTAATTGAGATAATCAAAATTCTGGTTGTGTGTGATACGATAAAACTACTAGATTTCTTACTTTTACTAGAATAATTATATTGATATTACTTATTCAACTAGAATTCTAGTAGAACTAAAAAATTCGGATTCATCCATTTTTCATCAGAATTAATTCAATCAGATCATTTTTCTTAGTGTGTGAATTGCTTTTAAATACGTAGAAAACATTTCCACAAAATATAATAAACTCTTTTTTACTTTCCTTTTCTTACTCTCTCTTCGACGCATTGATGTCTTCCCTCATTCACGTTGCCTCTCACAGAGGAGCGGTTCTTCGCCCTCAGATGAATTCGCATTCGAATTCACTGTTAAGTTTGTCGATAAATACACGGATTGTGAGTCACTCATCTAATACACGGGATTGTTCCCGTCAACGACTAAGGATTGTGAGGGAAGAAAATGTATCGTGGATAAGGGAGGAAATTTGTGCTCGATTAAGAAGGGGTGGTATGCGAAGTACTGCAACAGGATTAACCATATTCGATTACATCTTTTGCGCAATGTTTAATGCTTTTTCGTTTAATAGAGTTTTTTTTATATACGTCATACATGAGGATTACTATATAATTTTGTATCATTTTTATGTGTAAAAAAACAAATATTTCTATAATATAGAACAATTAATTAATCAAAATTTTTTTGATCGTTAAATATTAAAAATCATTTTTGTAACATTATTTTATTTCGATTCTTCTATTTCTATCAGTTATTGAATTTGAAATGAATTAATTACGAAAATAATACTTTAAAGTTATTTTTTAAAGAGATTTTAAAGTTATTTTAAAAGTTTCAAAAATTATTCTAAAAAATTCTCCAGTTACAAAATTAATAATTATTTTGTTAAGACAGAAAATACATATCAGATATGCATTACTATGCTTTCTACGACGTCCATCTTTCGCTTACCCCTGATGAGTGTCTCATTGTCGGCACAGCAGCGTCGAAAGTTGCTCGCGGATGAGTATATTTCACGTTCACGAGCGCGGATCGTTCGCTATCTGAAAACGTACAGGCCAACATCCGCGCGTTGCGCGCCTAAAGAGAGCAAAGAGATGGCGATGCCGTACGACGGGCAACATGCCAATCTTGCGCGATGCCTTTTATTGCTACGATAAGCGGCCTGTGTTCCCCTCCATCTCAACCCCCGTGCTACGCCGACGAGACCGGCAAAATGTTACAAATGTAATCTTTACTTCTGCGCCTTAATGGACATTTTCTCACCATTGCGGCGCGTGTTACGCACCCGGCGATCCTCACACTCGTAACATTTGACAGAAGGTGTCTTCTTTATGGCCGAGACGGAAAAGAAACGCGATAAGCTCCCGTCAACAAGACCGCGAGTTGTATTACGAGAAACGATGGCGCCTGAGATAAATGCCTCTTAACGTTTTGCTCGACTATCGTGATAAGTTTACGGATAATTTCCGTCATTTAGTCACTTAGAACGATTTACTTTACTGTAACTTCTTTAATATTATTTATTAATATCTAAAATTGTTTTAAAAATCTGTCTACTAATTATTTATAAGTAATTTATTTAATACATTTACTGAATTAAATTTTTCATAATTTTTTTGTATTTTTATGTTTTAAGTATCCTGCTTTATTTTAAAAGTAAAGAAAGAAGTTCGTTAAATAGTTTCTTAATTGATCAATTTTTTGGAAACGAGAAAACAATTTATTAAAAGGGTTCCGTATTGTCACATTTGGTATAGATATTATCTGGAGATTTTGATGCGCCGCGAAAGATATTTGTTATTTCTAATTATATTGTGGTTGATTTCTTGATGTAACAGGATGTTCGAGAAGTACGGCGCAGCGAGGCTTGAATTACGCCAAGTCTCGCCAGTTCAGGAAGACTTAAAAACTTTGATCCATCTCTACCTATAAACCCCGTTCCGAGCAGGACTTCAAGTTCTTCCTCAGATAAAACGGAGCTTGGCCCGTCACCGAGTAAAGAATTTAACGAGATTTCAGTCAATCTTACTCAAAGTAAAGTCCGCTTTTGTGTTAAGCAAAATTACTTACAAAGTGTTCAGATAATGCAAATATATTGTACAGAATGTTAAGCAATTTTATGACGAGATAAGATAAGAAATTTCACATTCAATTTTTATTATATGTAACAGCTTTTTAATTTGAATGAAGAGATATCAATCAATAAAGTTAATTGAAATATTGTTAATTGTCAGATTGCGATAAATCTTTATGGACGGACAAGAATTTCTGCTCCCTTTATTTATCGACGGCAGGTGGGTTAAGTTATAGATGCAAATTAAAACGCTCATTCATCTTATGGTAATTACACGGTTGGGATTTGCAAATCTCTTGAACTTTCTTCTAACTTTCTCCTACCGTCTTCATTTGTGGTAAGCTTACACATCGTCATATCGTATCAATGTAAATTAAGGAATTCGTTGCTTGTCGCTAAATAATGTAATAACCTCAGTAGTTTTATTTTTACTTCAAAAATCAATAAGATATTTTTCGGCTTAATTCTCTCTCAAAGATTGTTGCTAAATTATATAATATAACAATATAACTAACAATAACGATTAGTACAATAATGATAATCATTACGCAATGGATAGATAATAGAAAACAGATGTAAAGACAAAAAGCCATGAACACACGGCTGCGTCATCTCAACATGCACTTTGCCAGATTTGCCGAGAGTTTGCATTCATATACATCGCAACAACGGAAAATCGCAAGATGATCCCCTAGGTTTATCTTAGTTAGAATAGAAGGGATTAGACTCCGGCTTCTCGCAGGCGGCAGTTATTTTCAATTATCCTTCCGCCCCCTTCGGAGCTGCAGCTTTTCCCACCCTCGGTCGTTCCTAGCCGCTCCTGGTCCGCTCTCGGGGGTGTGTAATGTATGCGAGATAAAGGCCGAAGAGGCGCCGTCGTAGACTAAGATATTACAGGGAAATGGTATAAGGTGTGGAACGTGGCGGGTGGAGGTGGTGGCTGGCAGGTTCCCCGCGTGGTGGAGAGGGCAAAGGGGTGCCCATAACTTATCGCAGATTTAAGGCTCTTAGACTTAAGGGACTCTAATAATAATATAGCGCCATTCCGACACCGTTATAAGGAATCGCGCGTATAGCCGGAATTGTGTACTTCGGCGGAGTCCCACGGATCGTGGACGTGTGTGCGTGTATTTCCGGACGTTGTAATAGCGCCGATCGTTACGGACTGGAATAATTTTTACGGCGTTGCTGGGCTTGAAGCGTTATATATGTCTGATACCTCGTTAAAATTTAGACAAAATTATTGAATGAGGAAAGATGAAGATATGAGAGAAAATAGAAAAAATTTGCGAGGTAGAACGAAGTGAGATTTTGATTTTGTTCAGAAAAATATGTAGATACCTAAAATACATTTATATATGTACAATTTATATAATTTGTTTTATATCATTGAAATACAATATATTCAAAGATTACACATTTAAATACATCAAATATGTCTACTTTTAGATTTTAAATTCAGAAACATTTTATTCATATCTGTATTTTCTCACGTATCTTGACAAATTGCTAAATGTTCCGTGCGTCTCAGATTTTCTTATAAGACATCGCCAAAGGACACAATCTCTGCTAGTTGCAGCAACAAGAGGTACGGTCAGATAATGCAAAGAAGGAGGACCGGTGGGCAACGAAGTGAGAGATTTAAGATGGCGCGGCGCCGCGGTAAACAAAAGCCGCGATAAATTTCGTAAGTCGCCGAATTAATAAAAGATTACACCGCGGTTACTGCGGGCACCCGCGAGATAAGAAGACTCTCTTGGCGGAGCCTCGAGACCGCAGCTAAATCATCGGATATCTTGCCCTGCGATACATAAACCACCCTTCAGGCTTACTACGTATACGTTGTATACAACCCCCGCGTTATCTTCGTCGGGACGACGATGCTCCGACTCCGCGTATAGTCAATTCTCTAAAAGAAATCCGGATGTTGGTCCTCTCGCGACGCTTTCATGAGAAATCGCGAAAAATTATATCGATTTTTAAAAAGATAATATAATCATTATCTGAAAATGTTCAAATTGACAGTACAGTTATCCTGAATGGGCAGAATTAATAAAAACAAAGGCTTGATGTTAATTATTTTTTTCTTTTAGTACGTATTGTTCATCTATTTCTTAGCGAATGAAAAAAATTAATCTTACAACGATAATTTATTAACTATTTAATACTGTAATTAAAAAATACACAACAAAACTATATTCTATTATAAAAATTGAAAGAAATTACTTATTATTTAAATATTTGTTTTAAATGGAACGATTGGATCTTTTATTATACACGCATACATTTTTGTTCTTATATAAATATTTGTAAGTTACGTAGACATTATTACTACCACAGCAGCACAAATTGATTCATTCATGTGCGACGTATCGCGGGATCTCTATATTTACTTACTATTACGGGATAAGACGTCAGGAACTGATGGACAAATATATAGGTCCTTTATTAATTGGCAAGCAGGACACTTTGACAGACAGCTGGGGATGGGTGAAAGACCGAAAGCTTTGCTTTGATGTTCGAGGACCGCGGTCCATTTCGTACTGCAAAGCTCAATTAATTAATTGGCGAGAGAGTGAGCGCGCTTATGAGTCCAACAGTTTCAAGACAACGTTAAATCTTTCTTTGGTAAACGACTAGTAATTTTTTAACTTTGCATTTTCCCGAGGCGACGCGAGTTAAATAAAATTTGAAATAATCCTTAGACTACGGGTCGTCCGTGCAACGGTCTTGAGATGATAAGATCCTAATCTTTTTGCCCCTACGCTGGAAACGTTAAACTGCGCTGACTGCGAAACGCAGATCCGTGCTCGTTTACGCGACTAACTTACGATGATAAATTATTAAGGAAATCAGTAAGAGAGAAACTCTAGACTTAGTGAAGTGAAAGATATATGCGAAGTTTGTACTTCAGCGCGATTATCTCCTTTCAAACTGACCTCGCGACACCGCAATCAGACGCACCAAACCTGGATATTTTCAAAGCTTTCTTCCATAAAAGGAAAGAAAACCTAGTTCAACAAATTATTGTCACTTATTTGATTTGCTAATTTATTGATATATTGGAATTAGTCATAAAGAATTAGTGTCGAGTAATCAGAGGGGAATAATAAATTCTACCAACAACACTGTACTTTAACTATTTAACAGCAGAATAGAATATAACAAAATTGAACCGTATTCGAATATTAATCATTTGCTTACAATATAAAATATTGCTACTGCAATAATCAATAGAAATTTAAAATAAAAAGTTATAAGATAGAAACATAGTGTCTGCATCTTCATCTTTAGTTTTCCATTTCCTTATTTTCTTTTATTTATAAAGATTCTTTTGTTATATCAGCGTTCACCTTTGACTTCTTTTCAAAGGCGATTAGACTTACCGAAGTAACACGCGAGTTTAAGATCGATTATCCTCTTATAATATTTCTCTCTTGATTTATCACTTTCGTCGCGATCTAGTTTCACGGTGACATTAACCCACGCGATCTTTGACGCATTGATTTTCCACATAACGTTGATCGCGAATGTTCGTTAAACGTTAAGTCCGCGGCATTAAGACACGGTGGACGGCAAGTAAGAAGAAGGAAGCCGCAACCGAAGAGGAGGAGTACGAGGGAGAACGAGTCGAAGGAGGAAGAAGACGAAGAAACGAGCTAAAGGCACAGTGGCGGCCACCAGAGGCGGTGATCTATGATGGGATTACCGGTGGCGGTATTTCTTCATAACCGTTTCTCCGGGTTGCCTCTCTCTTTTCTCTTCTTCTTCTCACTCCGGCCATCCTCTTCGCCCCTTCGGCGACGTTCTCTCCTAGCTGCGGCTGGCTCCAGCAGGTTCTCACCGCAAGAAGCTCCTCGGCTTCTTCGGCACTGCCTATATCTCCCTACGTCGGTAACGTACACGCCCCCGCGCGCGCGTTCAGCTCGCGGGGGGTTGTATCTTAATAACATTCATGAGCTCAGATATACCCGCCAGATTTATTGCTCCGGCACCCGCGGATTCTGCGAAGACCTGCGAACCGACCCCTTCGTCCCTTCTCCTTGGATGCTTCCTTTCTTACGCTACTTGGTCCTCCGCACTCCGCTTCCTTCGTTTTTCTCGTTTTCAGGATCACTCCGTCTCTAGGCTCGCGATTTTGCCGTCCTTATAGACGAGTGTAATTTGACGGCAATTAAAGCTGTAAACTGCATTTGAAATAATTTAATTGAGTAGGATTTTGAGGAAAAATACAAAAAAAAATGCTACCGAATATATATTTTTTTCAATCTCCAAATGTTTATATGCTCTAAAAGTGACTCAATTATTACTGCATGGAGAAAATTTTATATTAAGTTTTAATACAATTTTAAATTACACTTTATTACGTCTTGTATTTTCGATGGACTATCACAACATGATTCCGACATAACTTTTACTATGGTAATACTAATTTTTATCACATAAATAAGGTAATTTTTGTTAAAAGCCAGTGCTTAAACCATATTCTAACATGAAAACAGTTAATTTTTACTATGGTACGCAAAAACAAATTTGCTAGGTATATATTTTTTACTTATTTTTACAATATTAACTTTTATTCAATAAGTTTTGATTTTGTAATAAAAATGTTTACTATGAAAAAGTGTAAAACGTTATTGTTTTTAAAAAAATAACTATAGCGTTTAAACTTACAATTGTCATACTAATTCGCAGCTTCTACAACATTATAGTAATTTTAAATATAAAATTTTCTCCGTGTGAAAAATAGTAAACAGTCGATGATTACATAAATTATAATAGCATTGAAGTCAGTTTAGGGAATGCAAATATAATTAATTAATTTATTGAACTGATAATATAAATATTGAAACCTTTAAAAAAAAAGCCGGAAACCTGTGCTATATATACACGTGTATAATTATATCGATATGTACTTCACCAATAAGCGTTGCTTAATTTTATTTCATAATGCTCTCAAGCACTTCCGCGAATCCCTCTCATTATAAGACTAAATTATGCTAGGTCATGAGTGATTTAGTGACGGTTTTCATAAACGAGTTCTCGATATCGGTTTTAACTACCGCCACGCGAGCTTTAATTGGGTCAAACGCACGGATGAAAAGCAACGTCGTCTCCGCGTGATACGAAACCACAGTGGCTTCGCTTTTATCCGTTTATCAATTGAGTCTCCCCCGTGAGACACCCTTACTACCTCTATACCGCCCACCCTCCGTGCCGTGGCAGACGCCGTCGACGGCTCTGTGTTTCGATATTTATGGCTTGCTGTATATTACACATGAATCTTCGCATTTCCAGTGCCGTTGTGTATTCGACATTAAATGCATAGCATTAACTATTATCGATTCAATTCGATCGATTGACGCAAAAACGTACTCAGACAACATATGTTTCGTTTTCTCTCGTAATTTTGCACAACACCGGAAAAAAAGATAATAAAAGTAACGGAAAATTAGTCAAATGTTTGTTAGCATGTGTTATATATATATTCTGTAACGAGGTCGTTAATTATATATAAGAATTATCTAAAAATTCAAAATACTATAGCAAGAAAGTTTTCGAAGAATTAAATAAAAAAGTTGTTTATTAATTTTTATTTTAAGCAATAATTTATAAAATATAAAGGTTTAAATATGACTAATTACATACACAAATTATATATATTTAAATAATAGTTACTTATGAGTATTAATAAGCGCGCTGAAGTGAGCCCTCATTAGTGCATTACATCTTTTAATTTAATTTGTTATTTACGTACTCCAGTTTTAGCCTAAGATTGTTTTAGGACCGACAAATAATTGACATACAGCTTGCTTGAATTGAAAATTGTAAAAATTCACACAAAATATTATTAAGCACTAAGATCCATCTTGACTAAATATGATCCTCTTCACTCATTTGCTTTGAATCTTCTATTTTTATGTTATATTGTCCTTTTAATAAATTGTTGCATTTGAAGCAATTTATTATAAAAAGCATGATATTTAGAAGGATAAACTATTTTCGATCAAACCGGACAGAAGACATCATTTCCTTCTCGAGAGGAAACGAAGCTCGACGCGGGTTATATCGTGAAGGCGCGTTTGCGTGCGCGTTCGATCAACGTGTGTGTCTACGTGGGTGTAATATAAGCTCCTCTCCTTGCTGCGCAAGGCAATACAGATTTATGTAAGTATTTAGCACGGGCTCTTTGCTTTATCGCGAGTTGCCCAGCCAAGACGTCCTCGGCCGCTGGTGTAACCACCGCCCCACCCCCGGTCTGACCGTCCGAAAATTTTCAATTATTTTTTCTCTCCTCCTTTCTTCGGCTTTTTGCTCTCTTCCCGTGGGACGCCCTGGAGATGCCCGACTGCTGATTATCCGGCCGTCTGGACCGTGAAAGAAACCTAAACCGCGTTGATACCGCTGTCCTTACGATTACACGATAATCGGTTGCCAGGAAGTACTTTTTATTGAAATTTAAGAAGAGGATTGTTGAATAAATTTCTAGACGTAATGATGTATTTAAATTTTCAAATATAAAAAATTAACTCTGATATCTGTAAACTTTAAAAAGAAAAAAGTATCGCAAGAAAAAAATGCAAAGAGGTCTCAATTTCAAAAAGCTATTTCATCGAAGCATGTCTGTAACATTAAATCTTAATTAATACCGTTGAAAAAGAAGAATATCCAAAATATGTTTTTAATCTAGATCTTATCATGTGATTAAAAAATAATAAAAGAACTAAAGGGACGTTTTTGTATTAATTTGGGTAAAAAGCTAATTAAGGGGATTATATAAATGTTACAAATATTACAGAGACTTTGGCCACTGATATCTAAGCGAAATTCTTATTGATAAAAACGTAGTTGGTCGTCAACTTGAGCTTTAAAAGGGTAATGTCGTCTTCATGGGCTTCGCGAAAATATATTCAGATATTACACGTGTAACGTTAAACCCGGCAATAAATAAACACGGGGGGGTAAGAAAGATCGCCCGGAGTCAGCCGGCGAGGAAATATGTGCGCAATATCCTGATCCTTCCACGGTTAGCTTCAAGTCGCGGCTTCCGTGCGGAGGATACGAGCGCTGGATCAAAAAGACGCGCGCGCGTGTACAGCGGATTGAAGGATTCTGTTTGGCCAACCATGAAAAGGCTAAAAGCCATCGGTATCGTATCAACAACCCCTACGTTCGAATCCTGATCTCCTTTAGGAACGAAACTTAAGCCACATGGCATTTTCTCTTGATCCTCGTAAAAGAAGAACTAATCAGTGTCCCCGAATTTATCGAAAGCCTCGGTACACATGTGACATTGATCTTCATCCCCTTGCGATCCATACTGGACACGGATGTGTCTCGTTCGAATCGAAATTTGCTCGATATTTTATTTCAAGCAGACGTGGATGAAAATTAAATTTTAATATTTCGTCACATAATATCTGTAATTCACATATCAATGTTTCTTATAAAAAATATAAAATGTATTATTTATCTCTAAATTATGAATAATGCTTAAAAAGATTTAAAAGTACTTTTAAAACTTTCTATGCTATTTACAAGGCAAAAAGAATGTTTAAGAAAAATATACAATGTAATATTTGAAAAAGTAAAAATTAAATTAAATTAAATCACATAACAACGCAACAGATTATACTTCAAGTTTCAAAAGGAGTCTTTTTATCCCAAATCTCACGATTTTTTTTTATTGGTCTATAGCGCTCTTCCCCCTTGTTGTATTCTCCTATCCCGCACAACACATTCATGTTCGCCAACAAACCCCAACCCATCCGGTGATCTATCCGCTTGTGAAGCGAGCTAATCGCCGGGGCCTCCGCGTAAGCGCTTTCTTACCACGTGCAAATAACGGTCATGCGGATGCAGGGCACCGGTAGATCCCGCACGGAGACGAAGGGGGAGGGGGCGGATGTGGCGGAGATGTTGGTGCTCGGTCGATCTTAATGCTGTCTTAAGCCCACTGGAGCGCGACATAAATTATGTATCGTCCGGGCGTAAGATGCCGCCAAGATCCCAGGAGCACCTGGTATTCCTGGTTCGGCTCACGGTTTCTCTCCAAGACTATCGCTCGCTCTCCATCCCCTACCCTCCCTCCCTCCCCTCGGTTTATATACGCGGGCACATCCCTACCACTATTTCCACATCACCGGGGGTCCCTAAATTTTCTCGAAGTCTATAAGGGTTAAGGAATTAACTGCGGCTGCTGGCTGGACCGACCGTTCGGGCCTACGAGCTTCTGATACGCCAGGGTGGTTGCCTCCAGGGCTTAATAACTGGGGTGAGGATCGCTCACTGACGGAACGAGCGAGAGAGGTGGATGGTAGAAGGATCTTCGCCAAAGGCCATTACAAGGATCTCTTTTATTTACGGTCGCGAAAGAAGCTCTCGCGTCGGGCGAGCTAAGTGGTATGATCTCCTCTTCTTGGGCTTTACTCTCGCGATAGATCTTGACCAATGATCGCTAAGCGTCCTCCACTCTCCGAGGCTTAATACCCCCAGTTCAATCGTGTAACATTCGGCAGTAGATCAATTAAAGCGTCGTCGCTGAGTCCGAAATCACAGTAATATCACTACTGTGATTTCTATCCTTTTAAGCTTTCATGTAATTAAGATCGATAGTGGCTCTATTATTATGCTTTCGGTTTTTAAGATATATAAAAATTCCGTGCTAACTTTTTTTTCCTTCTGTCGCGAAAAAATTAAAACTCTATTTGATGCAATATGTTCTTCAAACATTTTAGAATTTAAATATAAGTAAATACGAGTATATCTAAAAATGTTTTTAAATTTGTTTATTTTGGACGTTCTACTTTAACTAATTACAACGACGTAATCTGTACTTTATTTGTTGCAAATCAGAAAAAATGTTTGCGTTTGCGTTGTTCTTTCTTCACACGCACGAACGCATCGTCGAGAGTCAGTGCCGATAAATTAACGGGATTAATTATCCGACTATCGGATTACTCGCAGAGCGGAGAATACGGCCTACCCCTTGGTGATTTTCCTTCTACGGCTCATTACTTTCAATCGTTGGTCTTCAGCCGGTCGTTCTCTTCTTCGCTACTCGTAATTTTTAGTATAGCCGCGCGAGTGCAGGGAGGGGTAGGATTAAAGAATAAGAAGGGGAAAGCAGGGTTCGTTTATGTGACCTCATCAGCTACCCTCGATGAAAAGAGAAAGAAATAGTAAGAGAAAGAAAACTGAGAAAGAAAGAGGGAGAAATGAGAGTAAGACAAGAAGATGGAAGCCGCGTCGCCGACCGTAGCATCCCTCAAGGATTATGAGGCCAATCCTGCGGCTAATTTGCGAGCTCTCGAATTCTCAAACCCCTCTACTATCTCTCGACTTCATTCAAACCGCTCTTTGGTCTCCCTTCTAACTATTTTATCGTTGTTTCTTTCGCCTAACTCGGAAAGGAAATCTCTTCTCTTGTCATATATTAATGTCATTTCATTTCTTAATAAACACAGAATTTGTTCAGGAGATTCTAGTTGTTTGCAATCTTAACATCTTAAAAGATTTTTGAATAATTTTATAGCTACACCTCTATAAATCTGATTCATATATCATTAATTTGTATTTATAAACTGTTAATGTAACAAGTTTGCGTATTTTTATCCTGTAGTAATCCACTCACAAGCGGAAATTATGTATATCTATTCGAGGAATGTATAAGTAATGAGCTACCTCACTGACATTTACGACATATGTTTTAGCAATTACGTATTTTTGTAGGAAAAGTTACGCTTACGAAGCACCACTTACATCCGCGGCTGAATGAATAATTAATAGGAACGAGGAACTGACGGTTCTTATACGGCCGGCACGCTCTACGCGCGTTTGTTACAATCCGATTCAGTGGCGGAGGGCATTTTCGGTTCTTATCAATCGCATCCAACAATCTAACCATCCTGGCCAACATTATCTACGGCGAAACGTCCGGCAGCCGCATGGAAATAGAATAGTTAGGCATATCCTAGCTACGGCTGATAGCAGAACCGCGCGGCTCTCCCTCTCACTGTCTCTCTCTCACTGTTACTATCTTTCCCTTTTCCTCCTTCCTCTCTTTCTCTCTTTCTCTGTCTACCTATAACTTCCCCCCCC
>NW_017304341.1:525007-527335 GCF_001594115.1 Trachymyrmex septentrionalis | reverse complement strand
CTATCTTTCCCTTTTCCTCCTTCCTCTCTTTCTCTCTTTCTCTGTCTATCTATAACTTCCCCTCTCTCTCTCTCTCTCTCTTCCACAAGCTCTCTGTTATTATTCAGGAACTTTGCTGACAGCTCTCCGGATAGGCAGATAAGAACGTCCTCTGAATGCCAAAGCATACACAATGCTCCTTTGGAGCGACATGTACCCACGTCTCATGGATACTTTTCGTGTACACGATCGTGTGGGAATGCAAAGGGCAATGTTTAGCTCGCGTCACATTCGCGATGGTCATAAACGATTCTAAATTTCCTTCGATCGTTCGCAATTTGTCGACTGTTACCCATCCGCAGCTCGTTTGCTACCACATAACTAGCGTCAGGATTTATTCCCTCTTATCGTTTATTAAATTATAACAATAATAACTCGTTGAGCGTAACTCATTGCATTGTATATTTTTGTATTACATTGTATTTCTCAAAAATACGACGAAAAACATTTTCGCGCAGTTTCAAAATATTCTTTTATAATTTCAATTATTTTAGAAACTAAAGGCCATGGCACATAGAAAAACTTAAGACGTAAGACTTAAAGCAAATTGACCAATCATAGTAAAGACCATAAGATCACACACATAACGTAAGCGGTAGCAAATCCAACATGTTGATTTCCTTAACTACTTAAGTTTTATAGGTCTTAAATTTTTCTATGTGCCATGATTCTTATGCCTGTGGCACACGATGCATGTTTTCTTGCTGGATTGCTTGCGTTTTAGTAAATTACTACAAATTCTGCGTTCTATATGTATAGTCAAATTTTAGCAATTTATTAAAGCACAAGCAATCCAGCAGGAAAAAAGCATAATGTGCAAGCTCTACATTTTTAATTACACTTCAAATTAATTGCTATTATATATTGTTCTTATTAACAATAATTATTTTTCATTTCTCGAAAAAAATTTTGTTTAGATATACATTAAAATATTTTAAAAATTTGTTAAAAATAATTATAATAGAACGACAGCAAATTAATATCATCGGGCATGTTTCATAGCAAAAATTTTAATATATATGTCGATAAAGCTAATTTAAAAACTGGCCATTTTTCATAACGATTTAATACGAATGGTGTGATCTAAATTGTCTGCGCGCGACCTGACAAATTAAGATCAGATAAAAAGATGATCCTCCAGGCTGCTGACTTTCAGATTTTCATAAGACGTTGCTTCCTCTTCTCTTCTCCATTGCCATTTCACTGTTCCCTCTTAGTTCTTCATACTCTTCAGCCCAGCAGCAATTTTCTTATCCGATCGACCAATCTGCTCTTTTCTCGCTTTCTTCCGATTGAAGATTCTCGATGTTCATATGAATAAACGAAATCCCGGAAACTAGTTATTTTGCACGTTAAATTTGATATTTAATCAAATAAAATATGTATTTGCAAGTTTAAAACGATTGAAAAAAATTATTTATAAACAACAGTAAAAATAATATTTTATAAAATACAGTATTAAACACATATTAAAAAATAAATTTTCAAAATTTTTAACATAATATACTTATTAAAATTGAAATCTGATCGAATCGAAAAACCAGCTAACGTGATGACTTTATTAATTTCGATACTTTATGCATACTCTAATCTCTAAATTCTTTAGAGTAAAATCCAATTTTAAAGAGTGGAAACTGAACCAGTCTTGAAAAAGAATGGCTTAATGTTCAATATTCAAGAGTGACAATTCGCTTTAAAAGAAAGTATTTACTCTTATTCTTCACCACTTATATTTGAATCTATGGTACAGAATGGTTTTTTCCTGCTGAATTGCCTACATTTTACTAAATTACTAGAATCGCGCATCACGCAGAATGTCTAGTAATTTACTTTAAAGCGCAAACAATTTAACAAAAAAAATCGCATGGTGTAATGTAATTTGCGTAACGTATCGAAATAAAATAATTTTTTTTACGCTCTTTGTGATCTACAAGTGCTCATCACTTATAATAGATTTATATATCAACGACATAACATCAATCTCCACTCATCTTCGATCGTGAGATTCATGAGTTGTGTTTTGCCCGCGTTGACGCGGTAGAATCTGCACGACATTCGCGGATACCAATGGCACTCGAAACAAGCTCCATAAATCCTTGTCTGCTCCGGCGTTGCTTCCCGAGTCGCGGCTCGGTTCGGAAGGCGGAGCCCGATAACGATAACGAGAGGGATAACGGTAGGTAGATACCTATATAGCGCGGGGATAAGAAGAGAGGTTGCTGCGGCAAAGTCTAGATTCGATGTTTTGCGAATGAACGTCGACCCGGATGGATCCTTGTAAGACGTTTT
>NW_017304341.1:517229-524907 GCF_001594115.1 Trachymyrmex septentrionalis | reverse complement strand
CCCGGCGGGCCCACCAGAACGACAGGTCCTGTGCGCGTGTCGTAGATGACAACGATATCCCCTTGGCATCGTCTTTGCGCATCGTCATCGACTACGTACTTAAACACAAAAGTCTTCCATTTTGCTACGCAATCAAAGTGCGTCTCGCAAATCCGCGCTTTACTATAAGAATCCAATCCTGCTCAATAATCATTTACCCTATACGAGTCTATTAGCAGAATACTTATAATACAATACAAGTATCCTAATGACGATTATCTGCTCGTTAAAACGCGCTATCAATAAAAGCGGAAATTTAATGATACGGAAGGGAAATAAGTTTCCCTTCCGTAACGCAAAAAAAGATATATTATACCCGTCAATGAAAATACGCGCAACGAAAGAGATTGGCTATCTTTGTATTCAGCGGATATTTTTTTACTACACGTCAATTGTACTTCCGTTTCATCCGGTCTCTTTGTCATTCCCTGCCGCATCCGCAGTCTTACTGTCCCTGAAACTCTCGCGAACGGCGCGAAACGCGAGTAGCACCGTAGATAGATAGTACGCCGCTTTTAGAGAAAGACTCATTGACTATTGTGACGTTTGAGTTAGGGTTGACTCGATGACAGCTCGGCTGTCTTATCTTAGCTGCGAGATTTCGGTCGGGGCGGCTGCTTTGTGCATTCGTATACTTGGAGACAGTATCGTTGTGGGCGCTTCTGTTACTCACGCGTGTGAACACATCGTCTCGTCCATTTAGACATATATGTGTTATTACAAGCTCTATGAAACTCACGAAACACCATTTGGCGATTTATTGTACTCGTCCGAGACGAACGAATGAATCGCTCTTGAAGCTCTTACCTCTCCGCTGATTCTTCTTCTTGTGAAACGACGAGCTGCAAAATTCATAGCAATTCTTTGAAAAAGAAGTTTGTTGTACGTTTCCCTGATTAAAAAATAATAAAATGAAATATTTTGTTAATTAAAAAAAAATGAACTCAATAATAAACTTGAAAATTAGAAAAAATTATAATAAATTAATATACAATAATATTCATAGGTTCGTAGACGATCCATATTTATTTCTATTCTTCCAATATTGCCTACACATATTGAAGTCAGCAATAATCAATACATAAATTAATCATAAATATTAATCGTCTGGAAATACTATCCTTTTTATATTAATACGTTGAGTACAATTAATTAATAATTTGTACTTGGCGCAGAGGGCAGATACTTAATAATAATTGTTTTGTCGTGACGTATACTTTTTATTTGACATCACCTCGTATTTACACTCATGAAAGTCCATAATAATTATATTAATTGTTACGTGATAATTACAATGAATGTGCGGCCGGTAAACGTTTAAAACCGCGTGTCAACGATAGTAAGGAGTAACAAGTCGGTTAACGATTTTCTTTTATTTCCGTGCTGCGAAGGCCAAGCCTCTCTCGCGCTTCTCTAGTCAATGTTATTTAAGGAAATTAATTAGTCGGCGTGATATGGATGCTGTTGCGGCGACTCGCCCTCGAACAGAGCCATCTTCAGTCGCTTATTCTTGGCCCTGCGGTTCTTGAACCAGAATTGCACGTTCTTCGGCTCCAGGCGTGGAAACTTCTGGCGATAGGGCATCTTGTTCAGCTCCTCCGTGTACGACAGAATGAGCTATGGACCGATCGTAAAATCGTTTTTTTTTTAGCGAATTTTCCGTGAAAAGTGCAAATTAATAACTTCCCACAGTAACTTTTAGGCTTACGCTACCTTGAGGCGCCATATTAATTATATGACGTTAAAGAGGAGAAATGACGTGCAATAAATTAATTGCTACATACAGCTTTACCTTTTTTAATTTTCCTTTAAAAACATAATAATTTCGTAATTCTAAAATCTGTAAAATATGCGGCAAACTGAGAATATCTGTTCAACCGCGGTATTTGACAATTAAAAAAGATGTACCAATATTTTTGAAATTCAGGAATTATTTTATATTTCTACGTGACATGTCGAATAAATGATTCAGTTTTTTTGTCACATATTTTACGGATTTCATAATTACGAACTTAATATATATTTATAAGGGAAAATAAAAAATAAAGCTATACGTAGCAATTAATTTATTGCATTTCTGCCTTAATTTATTGCCTTTGGCATTACAAGTGATATCATCTCGAGACAGATCAGGCTTTAATAAAGTTATTTAAAAAAATTCTAAGAGCAAGGAAGTTTAAATGTCAACTAATTATACATTCCTTACTAATTCATGAAATTTACTCATGGAATTAACATAAAATATAATGTATTTCCGTACATAAATGTTTTGATGTAGGAAACATTTGGAATGAATAAAATTTCATTTATGACTGAAATATTTTGTTCCGAGCATAATTATATCTGCAAATATGCTATTATAATCCATAGAAATTTCTCATAATTTCTCACATGCTAATATCGCCATCGAATGGTAGGACAAATTAGCGCGATAACGATATATATGTACGATCGATTTATACATACCGCGTGGCTTGGATGAGTGCTCCGCTTGAACCAATACTCTAATCTCGGCACTTCCGTCACGGGATCGATGAACGTCCGGTTCCTCTTCCTTCTCTCATCGGCTAGCATGCTGGTGGGACAACCGGCAGGTCCGCGCGGCGGCAGATAATGCGACATGTACATTATACCATGACCGAACATGGGGCTGGGTACCAAGGAAAATCCTGGCGGAATGGGGCCCGTATGCCTGGTTTCATCGTCCTCGGAACCAGAGGAAACCCTCGCGTCTTCTTGCTTTACCGAGGCTGGAGTAGATGTCGGCGGTTGTTGCTGATCCTCGGGTCTTGTAGTCAAGGACAGTGGGCCGACAGGTGGACTGCTCGGTGGACAAGGTGACCCCGATGTCGACTGAAAGCAGCGATTAAGAATCTCATCTCTTTTGGGTTTTAGGGTCCGTCAAATATCACAAGCATTAAGATCTTATGTAGAAATTTCTGAAAATCGCAATTTTTCTTTTTTGTCATTTGCCATCTGATGTATCTTTCGAGAAGATTTGAAGGAAAATTATCGTTTCTTTTAAATATAATATAAATGTTTAATCTTCGATGCCTCCTAATATTAATTTAATATTACAATTTTCAATTCTTTCTCACAAAACGATATGTACCTGATGCCTAGTGTCCTCCTCTTCGTCCGTGCAGTCCTCGCTAACGATGCTGGCGCCCCTCGGACTAAGCCCAGGTGGACTGCAGCCATTCATGCTGGCTCTCTTTTGCGCGGCCCTAGCGTTCTTGAACCAGTATACAACATTATTCGCGTCCAGTGGTTTCCTGCCGCGGCGCGACTCTAGAGAGTTCAATTCCGCGACATAGTGTTGTATTTGTTCGCGCGACGGATGTTGATTCTCAGCAAACCAACGCTGGAGACGCGGCAACTCGAGCTCCGAATCGAAGCTGGTCCTCATCCTGGTCTTGTGCGAATACTGAAGAAGTGCCGGATGCGGGGGTCCGATCGGACCGCTGCCGGGAGCGATCGTACCTCCGCTATCGGGCTGTGGACTTTGCGTGTGATGATGATGATGATTGGAAGTTGGTGCTATTGGATTTATACCGAGACCTATCTGTTGTTGCTGCAGCCACGTTTCAAAATTTCTCTTTGTCTCTTCCGACAGGTCGTTGCCACCTCGACAGAGGGATAGCAGAGTCATCTGCAAGAAGAAAACATGATCTTTTTTCAAAGACCTTACTATTGTATTAGCTGCTATTTAATGGAGTTTAATTGCAGATAATCTCTCTCTCTCTCTCTCTCTCTCTCTCTCTCTCTCTCTCTCTCTTTCTTTCTCGTCTCTTGTCACAGACGTAATAACCTCTTCTGTATATACCCACTGATACATAGGACTCCTAGTTTTTAATGCCGGTTCCGAATGCTTTTCTTAAAAGAGGTTGTCATGACAAAGTACTCTTAATTTGCCATTACCTTCCGAGAGATCGATCAAATAAAATCTTACGTACGTATATATACATATACGTTTTGGGTGGATTTAAACCCCGGATCTTTAACACAGAGCATCCATGCAATTCTCTATTACGATCGCTAATATGAATAAATCTTGTAAAAAGTAAAAGATTAATTAATATTTATAATTAATGACTATTAAAATATTTTTGTTTTCTTACTTCGTCTTTCCGTTATTATTATAGATAATATTAAAAATGTTTTATTAAAAAGACTGTTAGTCACGTAGTCGTAAGCGCAATGCAATGCTTCGTATCACATTACATTATTTTTGAAATAAGTAAGAGACAAGATGAATAAGAGATACCGAAATCGAAACGAAATTAAAATCAAGACAAATTTATTACGTGGATTGAAATTCTTTCGACAATCGATTTCTCTTTGGCTGGTTGTTAACGCGGGCAAGCGTTACAAAGTGACGTCGTTCAGCATCATCATCGTCATGGCATTAAGATGACAGATTACGGAAAATTTCGCTCGCAGGAAACGGTACGCGCATCTTATCTGGCCGATGATTTATAAGAACAAATATATCTTCGGGCTGGAAGATCAGGCGCTTGACGCCACTTTAATAACGCGGTAATCCGTCGCGTATCCCTGGCACCTTAGTAGCGTCAGATACTATCAAGACGACAATTATCCAGCCGCCAGCGGCTTCTCGCTAGTCACCTCCTCGAATTCTCATCCGCCTCAGTTTTACGACACCGCACTTAATCACTCCAGGTAGGCAGGTGAGGCGCGAGTCTTGACAGGCGTTCTCAAGATTTCAGAAATCGTTCGGCAAACAGTGGTACGCCGTCGAAAGCGGGGCGGGCCGGCTTATCTGACAACATTGCATCGCGATTCAAAAGCCTGATTTACACGTATTTATTATTTAAGAGTAATTGTGCGCAGTAATCGGCTGATCCATAGAACGGTGGTAAATCAATCGCGGTCATGAGATCCAGAGATCAAACAATTCGCGAAATCGCAGTAAGTTCGCGAAATTCGTGATGCGTATATCAAGAATTATCACTATGACTTTTGCACATTTGAAAATATCACAATTATCACAATGTTATGAACGTTCATAATTTTGATGTTTTGAAAGAAATTGATCGAGTAACCAGTTATCCTATCTCTCTTAACTATTATGTATAAAAATTGTCCGTAACTAACTTTTTTTTTTATTAAACTTTTATAAAGGTACGCTGTATTTATCGCCATTCTTATATAATTCTTTATCACGAATTTTATTTTGTTAATTAAGTGTGGATGCTACAATCAACAAATCTTTATCAAAGCTAACATAATTTTTCTTTTTACATAAATATATATGTGTATGTATTATAAAAATGTAAATCAGATTTTGGGATGTACGTAAAAGAATTTTGCAAAAATATATAGTAAATAAATCACAAATGCCGCTGCCGCGTTATAAATACAGTTAAGCCCTAATCCTGATATATCAGACCGACGTCTGTTAACATCAACTGTTCTACATTTCAAACTAAATAAGATTCAAAATAAATTTTGTTGCTTTTTATTGTCTGACATCGCGATGACATTGATGATTTATGTTTGCCAATCCCAATTAATGCAAATTTCACGCCCGAGCCCCTTGAAAAGTATTTATTACCTTTCCGAAACTTTCCATTATCCTGAAAGAAATACGAGCACAAGTACTTTTCAAAAATCATGCTTTAATGCTCTTCGTTTGTATGACTTTGCGTGTTTAAAATTCTAATCACTCTGTAACGAAAGCAATTTTGATATATCCGAATGCCACAAATTGTGCACTTCATCTGAATCACGGATACCAGAGATAACTGATACCAATCTCATGATAAATATTGTTGCATCAAGATAAAAGCAAATTAAATTTACAAAACGCAGAAAATAATAAATTTTTTGTCATTTACTATAGCTTTAATAAGCATTTAATCTGAACCTTTATCTCTAAAATTTTTCCTTAAAATTTAATATCGGAAAGAATTAATAAAAGCGTTTTCTAGATAATATATCTCAATTCAATTTTCTCTTTAGAGAAAAGAAAGATCCCTTACATTTGTAAAAAAAATTCGTGGTTAACGAAAAATCTCTGAACCTTCAAATTTCTTCACGATGATCAAATATAAGCGCGAGAGATAGAATAATTTAGAATCTTCTGAAAAAGATGCCATTGTCGAGATACATCATACGTAAAGGGAAAACGAGGAAGGGAGATGCTTGGCAGCATGTCTTCGTGCATCACCGTCAGATTAAGCCAAATCTATGCGAGAGACGTCGGTTCTCCATCACAGCGGTTCGCCATTAGCCGTCGGGCTACGAAACTCAAGCAGGAAACGTTTGCCAGAGAAAATTGGTAATCATAGACCACCGTGAGCGGCATTAAAGTTCGGGGATGGGCGGGTAGCGGGATCTTCAAAGAGAGTGCACTTAGATAATGCCAGCTCGGAGGAGGCAGGGTACTTCTCCTCTCTCCCCCGATACCGATATCGAGGGGCTTTTGATGAAGGCTGCGAATTTGGTTGAGTAAAGGGTAATCCTATCACACGCTACGAGATCTTCCGGAAGGGCACGCTTGCGCGTGTGGACCATCCCGAAAAATCGCGCGTCTATTTCAATCTTCGGGGAACGAAGTCTTCAGGGAGAGAATCGCACGACCGGGATAAACTTCTCGCGAAGTCATTGCGAAAAACAATTTCACATTGTTAGCTGGAATAGTCGGGATCACTTTAATCAGTTTTGTCGCTGGAGACAAAGACTGAGTGGCTACTAGTTCACGCAACGTTAATACAATTTGTGAAATCATTTATGCAAAATTGCTAACTCGTCAGCGAAATATTGACATTGCGATAAAATTCTTTTAGTTAATTGCCGTTATCTGTTTCATTAAGATCTTGATTAAGATGTAGTTTCAGAAAAATCTGTTTTCACTACTTTAGGAAAGAGATAAATCAATTAAAAATTTACGTAATTAAAAATTAACTAAAAATTTGCGCGATTAAAATAATGAATGAACATTACAAAGTAAAATATTTCAGAGCCAGAGTCGGAATTCGAGAAAACTTCATTATTCGAACGTTTCGATTCGCGCGGGAATGAAAGCTACCAAAAGCGCGGTGACTTCTCTCGACTAGTGATTCGAAACCAAGAAAGCATTTATTCAAGGTGAGGATCAGCGAGCCGCGAGCAAGAATTTACCGAAGATTACCACTTGCCGTTCTTACGGGAGGTACAAGAGTACCGGAGGACTTCTTAATGAGATTAAGTGCCCCGACGACAAACACTCTTTGGCTAGATTTACATTTTATACATTTTTAAGCGGTTGCCTTACTACTGTATTCTTGCTCCGATCTCGCCTTGAATAGCCTTTAAATTCTCTCGATATACCGCGCCATTATTTAACCTCGTTCTTTAAATAAACGCACAATATAGATATATTTTTTCTTTTTCTATGATATTTTTTTCGTATTTTTATTTTTACTAACACCGAGATATGGACGAAAAGAAGGCAGAGAAATACGCCAGATGCGAAAGATAGGAACTGTTTTGTTGGAGGATCTAAAATTTTTCTGAATACAGATCTGAAAATAATTTTGTTGGACTATCAAAATAATTATATATTTAAAATTAAAACAATAATAAGCAATGGCAAAAATTTTGATATTCTAACAACCAGTTTGAATTTCCATCA
>NW_017304341.1:509909-517129 GCF_001594115.1 Trachymyrmex septentrionalis | reverse complement strand
ATATATATATATCCAGAAAATGTTAAATCTTTCAGCGAAATTGTTCGCTCCGTGTGTAATATTCAGAATAAATTTATAGGTTTTGTTTGAATATAAATTTGTCTCGCTATTAGATCCATTATAAACGTTTGACATACACGCGTGCACGAGCGTACATACACACACGTTATATTAATAAAAAAGTGTTTATTAAATTAAATATAATACAACACTATGTGCATTCCTTTTTTCAAATATTAATTGCAAAATGTAAATTTTGACACCTAAAAGCTCTCGAGATACCTTACCTCGTCTAAAGGGCACCCGGCGGAGACGAGAAGCGTGTGGCTGTGCAACAAGAGCAACCTCAGCAATTTATTTCTAACTTCAGCTGCCGGACTGGGAGGTGGTGGCCTGGATCTGTACACCTGAATCTTCAGAGTCGCCACCGACGTCAATTCGGCCAAAATATCTCCTACTGTCAGTAGTGGTCCATCGGCAACTTTCTCCATCGGCAAAGGCTTCCAGTTACGTATAACGATGCTCCCTCTAGCACTTGGTATCAGATCGCTGGAGTATCCCAGACGAACGAGTGCCTCGCCCACCAAATCCTGTTAGCAAAAAACAAAGCTGCTATCAAGATATATTTTTCATATCCAGATACTTATAATAATTTTAATCAAAGAAATTCTCTACTTTCTTAAAACTTTTTTATTTGTATGAAAATAGTGCATCCCGTTCTTAGAGAAGGCTTTAATCTTTTTTTTCTTTTAAATTTATTTTGACGTTTGTTATTTTATTGAAATAGTAAATTTCTCATCGCCATCACGAAAACTTAATTTTTCAACATAGCAAATTGTACTCTAAATAAGTTTTTCGATTTTTTTAACTGCAACTATTTATGACATATCAATAGATGGTAAAAATATATATAATAAAAGAAAATTATTCTTACCTGAAAGGGCATAGCTACCGGAATAATAACGTAAGAGTCCGTCTCCACTTGGGGACTTCGCCATTTTTCACGGCTGTTGCTCACATGGCTTTCCACAATATTGTGAATCGTCTCCACCACACAATGCACCGGTAGATTTTTCGCTGCAACAGACAAAAGCGTTTGCATGAAGTAACGTACTCGACAATCCGTTCTCATTATGGGTAACAAAAGAGTAACGAATTTACTATGGGTAACAAATTAGCTAACAATTGCTTCATTTCATTGTGTGTAACGGATAAAAACTTTCATTAAAAATTCGTAAGCAAATTCCATAGTCGTCTTTGGAATTTCAACTAAGTACAAGATATGTAATTTTTCATACAATTACACATCGGTTTTTAATTAAGAAAATCTTTAATTCCTACCACGTAATTGCTTTATTTTTTTACAAGTTTCTTTCACGAAAATCCCTACTTTTTTTGTGACTGTTTTATCTTTAAATCATCACGTATCAATTATTTGACGATTTCTCGAAAATTTGTTGTAGTAAATCTGATTAATTTAATTTGAAAACTAAAGAGAGTGAGAGAGATATTTCCACGAAGGCTTCGTAAGTCTTCAAATCATCTCGTAGCTTCAGTTGAAGCATTAGCTTCTGTACATCCGGCTGACAATAGGTATAGTCTTCGGCGTTTCGACATCCAAATTCGAGGGGTAGGTAGATGATTCGCGGTGCGCGCATTGAAGATCGCCGAGAGAAGACTGAGAGAGAAAGAGAGAGTTACGCAAAGCGCAAAAGGAGGAGGAGAGAGAGAGAAGTTTAACTCCGGCGCTAAGCATATGCAGATCCACTCGTCTATCCCGAGACAATGGGACCTGTGCGATGGCACAATAGCTGCGATCCTTGTGTAACCCTGACTTAAGTCCGAGAGTCTATCCCACTCCATGTCATAATCCCAGACTTCTGCGAAACCGAGGAAATGGAGTGCGAGAAGGAAGGGAGAGGGATGGTAAAAGAAAGACTGTAGAGGAGGGAAGAAAGAGGGGAAAGTTCCGCCCGTACAATTCCACTGGTTGTATGGTGCCTGTATTTATCCGTTAAAGGGAATCACCAAATTCTCGACGAGATTATTGAACTTGCTGTTTACTGATATACTCGTATATATCCCGCATTGTTCGGAATGCAGAAGTATATTTTATTATCAATAGACCAGTCGACGTCAAGTGTGTCTGCACAAAATGTGCATCTATAATAAAGATGGTGAAAAAATGACGACCCAATGGCTAAAGAAATACAAATTTAACTACTACAGATACTTTAACAGTGTATATTTTGTAACTTTAACAGAAATTTAGTTTAAAATTAGAACTAAGAAACAATAAACGGCAATGAAAGTCAAGCGCAGTAATTGGCGCGCAAATTAATTATTTATTGTGTTTTTCTTTAAGTCATTCTAGAACGTCATCTAAACGTTTCGACTTCATTCTGAGCCATTACCAAGGAGCAAATTTCATTAATTATACATAATAAATGTGATTATTTTCTCAAGCTCCAAATTACAATGTAATGGGTGTATTTCTCACATTGGTTGTAAGACCAAGTTTTTGAATATAAAAGGAGTCAAAATAACAATTAAAAGCCATGAGTAATCACATTAACCAAACAAATAAAAATTTACGTTTGAACATTATTCAGTACAATATTTTTGCCGCATGATTATCTGTGACGAGTGCAAAATCAGCTATACAACAAAGTGATGATAATTTAGTTTAACATTTAATTATGATAAAGTATTGAAAGTGCTAAAGTTTCAAGTTTTATTGCGGTAAAAAGCAATAATTTCATTTTTATTTGGAAAAAGTTCAACTTGAAATTCATAGAAGCGATTATAATAGTATAATATTTCTATAATAGAATAATAGATTAAATATTTCCTTCAAATTTATTTATAAGAATAAATTGATATTGAAATTATACTTCTTACAAACATGTAATGATAAGCTAATCAAAGTGCAATATGGATTGTATCCGAATTGATAGATAGGTCGAATGTCTCTTGATGCAAGGCGTTAAGTCCCCGTCAAAGATGACCAACAAAGGATTTACTGCCGGCGGCATGATATTAGGTATTAATGGCCGAAACTTCCATCTAATACGCCGGACATCATAGAACCCATTCCCTACGTTGCATAAGACAGGTCGTATCTGGCGGGTCCGAAGGCTGACCAACGTCCACCTTAATCTAGGGACGTATAGTTTTCATTAAGGCGCCCCCCGTCCTTGCGTCGTCTTTGTACCGGGATCAGCTGGTTTAAGGTGGGCTTTTACGCCGCAGGATTTAATCGCAGAGACATCGTATTACTCGCTCTGTTTATTACCGACGCGTTGTCTTGACACGACTCTGCGATACACTCGTTGTTTGATCACAAAAGTATCAAGTTTCAGATTTATTATACAATTTAAGATTGTTCTTTCATAAACTGAAGTACGTACTCACCATGCGGGAGAATTAATTGAGCTTCCGTTTTTATTTAGGAATAAAATCGAGAGACCGATTATAAAAATATATAACTTCTACATAATATATTAATAATAATCAAATAAAATTCAAAGCGCATTTCTTAATTGTTTTAATTTTTACACAACAAAACACGTTAAAAATTTATCGTAAGGAATGCGAAAAAAGAAATGTAAAAGGTGGCAACTACTCATCCGCGAAATCTTTAATCTCTGCAACCGCAAAGACATTTCTCATTTCTGGTACAGAACCTATCGGGCTTCCGGTTATCTTCCCGCACGACGGAAGCGTCATGCCGTTTCGTCTTTGACAGCTCTCGTCGAAAGATAAGATTCATCCGAAGAGCAACCCTTGAAGAAGCGAAACCAGTTTCTCTCGATGGCTCTTTTTCATCACGACGGTTTCGTCTTAGCGATTTCTCGTATTGTTAAGTCTTGCCACAGTAACATCTATTTATCACTAACTTGATATACGCTATTCTCTTTTATGATAGTATGTATTCAAAATTACAAATTATTAATAATATTTGGAAATGTCTAATTATAAAATGATAAATTTCATTAAAGTTAAGCATACAACAAATTAAAAAAATTAAGTTAGACAGTAAAAGAAATTATAAATAGATATGTAACAATTATTCAAATTCTCCATCAAAGATATTAACAAATATATTTAAGAAATATTATATACTGAAAAAAAATAGTTTACAAAATTAAAGAATAAAGCTTCTTAACATTTTGTCTTTTTCTTTCCGCTTTAAAATCCGCTTTTGTGACCAAACGCATCGGACTCATAGAGTGATTATGGGAGTCACAACTTTGCAAATTAACAGAACGCTCAGTTCTGCACCGAGGCGGTGGTGCAGATGCAAGATAAAAAGTTGGAACATATTTTTCGGCACCCTGCTATCGCACACTTCGCACCGCCGCGATAATGGCCGCGTTCGGCACGGAAAACGCGATTTGAAGGGGGTGCGGCCAAAGAATCATCGCCGAATATTTCTTTCCGCGTCTCTTCACGACCCTCGTTTTCTGCGCGCGAGATGATTACCAGTGCGTTCCGAGATTACCGAGGATCTTTCTAAATCATTGACGGGAAAAGTACACGCCGTTTAGATTCATCGACAGTGACGTTTCCGCAGCTACATCGGTGTGCTCGTATACGATTAAGCAGAGCGACGAAGGAGAGGGAGAACAAAATAAATTTAATTTCTTGGAGACTTAAAACGGGGGAGGCGAATTAAAATTTTTTATTTAGATATTTAACACTCAAATTAAATTTAAGTGTTTAAATCAGGAGAAAGAAGAGTCAATAAACCGTTCAAATGCTTGACTTTAATACTCTTGTGAGTTGTGAAATGAGTAAATTAAATATTTTTCATAAAAATTTTTAACTATTTCTAAGTGTTACAGTCTATATACATACATCACCTACTTTAATAAACAGAGTTGCACTCGTGCTCGTCGAAATAAAAGATATAAGTCGTTAAAGGATATAAGAAAATTATCGCTTGTCTAACATCTCCATCTGAAATATGTACCACGACTGAATGAGCGCAAACTCAGTGCATCGCAGGGACCGTTAGTCTTAAGGTTTCTTCTGCGACTTGATGACTCGGTAATCCAAGACGACTCGACTTAATCTCTCGAAATCGAATCAGGTTACGAAGCCACGTTTAAATCGTCCGAATAATACTATTCTTCTGGGCTGACCTGCGCCTGTTCATTGCGGCCGATCAAGTGCCCACGGTCGAAAAACCCAATTTGCAGTTTGCATGTCCAAAGAAATGAATTGTGCCACCGGGATATCTAAGCCCAGCTGTGCGGCATGCGGCGGAATTCGCAATCCCTGGAAGTCGGCTGTTTCCGTCCTCGGAACTTAGCCTAAGCGTGTGCACCAGAAGGAAAGTGTGGGTGGTTTCGGTATCTGGGGCTGATCCGGCGGATGTCGGTCTTTACAGATAAGCGACCGGCTCTTTCGAAGTCTTTATCTGCGACACCCGTTCTCTTTCTCCCTTCCCCTCTCTTTCCCTTCTCATATTTCCCCTCCTGTTCTTCCACATCTTTTTATTATTTTCCTCTTACTAACGAGCTGTTCGGTTCATTCCAGTCATCCAAGTTCTCGGATTAATGTTCGAGTGAGATTTTACTATCGCGTCTGTCCCATGTAACATTACGTTTAATTGATTAATCTTATCGATTAGTTCTTCTTGTTCGTCATGTATTTATGATCAATCGATGGAAAATACTAGATACCGATAGCCTCCAACTTTCGCAAGCGTTGTATATTTCGCGCATGCGGAACATGCTATTGTTCGTAAGCTTGCGTGCAATTTAAGCTCTTTTGATGTTGCTAAGCTTGTCCGTTGAAAACAACGGATAAGATATAATGAGATAACCTTCCAGCTAGTGCTTATAAGATCACCGACCACGCGACGAAACCTTCTAAATCTAAATGTTAGCTGATTCATTGCGACTAGATCACGCATCGTCGCCAACGAAGTATCTTAATAGCATCTATATCTCACTTCGCAATTGTGCGACTGACATTCGCAAAGAATATAAGATCAACGGTATTTTCATTTTTTATTTCAGCAGAATTATTCTATTGAACAATATATCTCTTAATGTAAATTTCGTTATCACTATAACACTGCTGCGCAGCAACATTGGAACGATAACGAAATTTGCATTAAGAGTTACAGAATAGGCCTGCAGCTATTGAAGCAAAATAAATTAAACTCTTACGACTTCTGAAATTTATACACGTACAATTAACTTAATTGATAATAAAAAAGTTAGTATTTTTTAATAGAATTTTTTATTATTTACTGATTCATTTTAATTTCTTCTAAAATCTTCCATGCTTTATCCTTTCAGCTATCAAGAAAGTTCATAAGGCTGAGATAACAGCGTTTAGATTAAGAAACGGTTAGAAGATTAGCCCTGAGAAAAAAACGTACATCTTCATTCATCGAGAATAGATTTGGTCGATCCGTTCGCCGAGGAACCCGATCGAGGTGATCGCCGGTTCGGCGAACGTACCATCGCTCGCTGGAAGCAAGGGTGAAAACTTGCCCTAAGATGCTTAGAGGGTAAGCTCTTATACAACGTGGAGAATAAGAGAAGGGTGTAGTTCTCCGATACTTTACCGTCGCATTCTCTGTCTGCGCTCTTCACGCATACGCGCGTTATGCGCGTACACGCGCGACCGCGCGACTCGCACGCACACGCGTGATCGGTCCGTGTGTGCGTTTTGTGTGCGTGCGTGCGGGCAGACGCACCATCGTGTGCCCCGCGTGTGCGGAAGATTAAAATTACTTCGGTAAACTGCCTCGCGGGACGAAAGGGGTGGTGGCGCGAAACGGCTCCCGAAGAGGGCGAACGTCTCGTAAATTTCTCGGCTAAGAAGCTTAATTTGGATTTTCGGTAACGAGTTATTGTGAACGCCAACTCATTGGGGGATGATTTAGGTGGCACCAAGGACAGGTTCCGGTCGTCTATTACCGCCGCGCGATAGACGGATTATTCCTTGGATTCTGAAGAGTAATATCTAGAAACTTCTTATCACTGCCAGGACGCATAACCGCCTGTCACTCTGAAAAGTTTCCCGGGCGGAAGTCGTGGTGGTGGGTTGGGGACCACCGAAGCGCCCAATCTTCCAAATATTAACGCCCGAATCAGGAGAGACCTATCTTTGTATTAGCATATTTATTGCAGTGAACTTAAGAACTCATATCACATTCTAGCCGAACTTACGGGAATGAAGGAAGGGATAATATTTCA
>NW_017304341.1:498831-509809 GCF_001594115.1 Trachymyrmex septentrionalis | reverse complement strand
GATAATGATTTGGGGAGGAAGAGAGAGAGAGAGAGAGAGAGAGAGAGAGAGAGAGAGAGAGAGAGAAAATCCAATTCTACGATATATTCTATAAATTTAAAATAGAACACGTCACACTCAATTATACCAAACGCAATCTTAATATTAAAACCACTTATCACTTCATGTGGATTATAAATGCATAGCTTCTCTTTTTTTAATTTCAATATTCCATTAAAGAATTTATTAATCATACAATAATTCTATATTTGAAGCGAAAGGACTTGATCTCTTTCAAATGATGATTTAATTCAAGAGGTTATTTAAGTACAACGGATAATGCGAGATAGGCTAAGAATAGATGCGTAATGCAAACTTAAATGTTCCGGATTAACGTGATTCCGGCGCATAGTGCTTCTACGATGTCGCAATAATGACGAGCGCGAACGAAATAAGAACAGCGCGCAATGACTCGGTCTGACAAGCTGATTTAGGAACAGGATGGAGTCCTGCGCGAAATCCTCAGAAGGAAGAGAGAGCTGATCCTTCCGGCGACCGGAGGAGTCCTGCAGAATGACGTAGTAATCCCGGGGGAGAGCCTCGGCCTTAGCCTTAGCTTAAGCCATGAGGGTTTGCATATACGTGGAATGGGGCCGACACTAAGACATCGGGCACATCCACGGCGTGCACGCGTCCTTAAAACACGGATATGCGCGCAACGAGGCACCGGCGCCGCCTAATCCACGAGGGTCTCAAGGAAAACCCGAATTCCCATTGGCTGGAGGAATACTAACGGATTTGGCTATTCCAGTCGCTCTGACCGATCTGAAATATTTAGCTGGATCGACTTGGTCGGGGACAGGTCGAGAAGTGAGATCAAACAAGCTCGCGAGTGTACTCGGCGCGTCAAGGGATTATGGGTGCAAGACATGCCTCCTTGAAGCAACTTGCTCGTGTGACTTGCATTTTTCGCGACGATCTGATATAATGAACACCATATTACTGTCATCTTATGAAGTTGGAATCACAAATGTTAAACAGCTTCTTAATGATCGTGTTTACCAACCGTCAATTAATTATGATTTTTTTTTTATTAATTAATAAACTTTTTGTGCAACTAGAATAAATTACAAGTATAACTAGCCGCATCACGTGCGGTTTTCTCCCCCAAGCTTCAACGGCATTTCGGAGTGCAGGAGTTAATTGAAAGACGGTTGCTGGATGGTTCTTTTAAACAATGACGGCATTTTAGCGACATTGTGTTAAGGTTATACGTAATCTCCGACGGTTTCTTCGGGGAGTAACTAAGATCGAAGTGAGGAAGCGAGAGTAGGAGGAGCGGAGAAAACGGCAGGCACGGCAGCCGCGAGAGCAGAGGATTCGTGATAGAAGGGTGAATCTTGGGGAAGGGTAAAAGGGGAGGGTTAAAGGGCTCCTTAGCGGAGATCTTAGGCAAATCCAGCGTGAAATCGCATCAGAACATCCCCTTGCCAAAACCACCACTTACTCCTACCATCTTCGCCCGGTATCTGCGGTGTATCCGCCTAAGGAAATTCTTACTCTTACTTCTTCGACCCTGGTCACGAAGGTCGCGGCTAAAATTCGACATCCTGCTCACAAGCGTGAGAGTCGCGCCGCAACCCTTCCGAAGAACATCCCCACCTTCACACATGGTATTCCCAAATTCGTGTCAATAATTAAGAAACCACTTTCCAAATCTCCAAATCAAATGAATCCCGATAATAAATAATCAAATTTAACACAGATACACGGAAAGGACAATTTTATTAAAGTATCTAGAAATTCAGTTAGATACAGATCTGAAAATAATTTTGTTGGACCAGCAGAATAATTATGTAGGAAACACTCAAGCATGATGAGCAATTCTGCAAAAAGTTTTGACATTCAAGCAATCAGCTTGAGCTCCTACATAATTACGTTGATTATTAGCTCAACAAAATTATTTTCGTATCTGTATCTCAGCAGATGTATCTCGCAATTTGGCTGTCTTATTTTTTGGAGAAATCGATCCTTTCACATCATCATAATTCCATCCACGATGAACTTAGAAGTGGTTTATCTCGATCTTCGTCACTCTCCCGAAGGTAGAAGCAGTTTCTGACGATCTGACAGTTACAAGCGGACACAATTACTCAAAGCGGCTCTCTTCCTCTCGTCTTTTCTTCTCTCGTTGTATCTCGTCCCTCCGTTCCGACACATCTCTCTATCCTTCTCGCCGCGATCGCGGGGAATATCCCGAGCTCCGCTCTCTTAATCAAAACACGGAGAGAGAAAAGACATTAAAAGCCGCGTCGAGACTCGCGTATCTCGCCTCGAAATAGAGTTCTAGCCGACCAGGGAAGATAAGACTCCCCCTTGGAGCTCTGCTCTCTTTTCCAGCGTTCTCTTATATAGGATCGCTCTATATGCGCGCTCTATTATTACAATACATTCAGACACGCCTGCGAGAAGTCGCGTGCGATTTTCGCCTGGTGAGGAGATTATGTCAAACCCCGGCGAAACGGAAAAATGTTTCGGCTCGCGTGATAAACCGTGACAGATCAGCGTAGGGGTCGCGAGCGGCCAAGTATAGCGTCTTTTTACGCAATTTCCGTACGAGTCTGCGTGACACAGCAGTAGCACAACGTTCATAAATAACGTCATTAAATATGTTACGTTTTAAATTCAATCTGAAATTCTGTGTTATCGATCAACGTATTATTAGTCGAAATATAGAAAATGTACGTGATATTTCTTGGCATAGAAGAGACATTGAAGCAGTTTCTCTATCATTATCTAATTATACTTCAGCTAATCCTGCTGATATTAAAAGCTACTGCATTTCATAATTGGATTTAGTAATGACGCTACCTGTAGTTAGATGAAGTCGCATTGAAGTACGCGGTATGCTTGCTGATTAAAATAAAATTAAGCGTATATATCAGAAACGTACAATTCTTATAGAAGTTAAGAACAATGAAATATCTCGGAATATCTCGATCGCATGACGTTTTTCACGCATGAAATTGAGCGAAGCAACGCGAGACTCAGCGAAAGAGCAATGTTCCGCCGGTCGTTTCGATCTCGTTTAACGATCCGAAGATCCGCAAATCTCTGGTTGCGCGTCCATTCCCGCTCCTGACGACCCGAAATCAACTCGAGCTCGATGCAACGAACTCGTTCGTACTGAGACGCGATCGTTAAGCTCGGCCACTCACACGCACAATCCCGACTTGCGCTTTCTTACATGCATGACGGGGAACTCGAACTAGATCTCCGTTCGAATACATCCAGGTGAATACATAATGTGTAATCCCCGGGGTATGCGGACTCGGCGTCTTAGGCTAATCTTGTTAGGCCTTGTAAGCCTCCGGCTGACCCTATAGAGCAGACTTTTAATCCCTTAACACGCTACGCATACGGAGATTTTGCATAAGAAAGAAATAGGATTGTCCTGCCTTCGTCGAAGGCGACGAGGCGTGTCTTACGTTGTCTCACGCGAAGGGGCTGCTTTCCATTCGGTTTCTATCAGTCGCTGTACTTTCAATTTCTAACTAGTTTTTACAGCCCTAAAAGGTTACCGGCCTTTTCGCTCTTTTAGGCTCGTCTTAATATTACGTTCTTCGGTGTATTAAAACAATGTTAATTACTTTCTAAATCTGAATTAATGGATAATTATTGTGACACCAGTCCTAATTATGTCACTGGCAATGAGTGAATTTATAGTGAAAAATTTAACTAAAAAATCAATAAAATATAGAATCCCTAATCTAGTTAACCTTGATTTAATATATAAATTCAATGTACGTAGTATTCAAATTAAAAATAGTGCAAAAATATCGATATTTTATATAATCACATAATGCTCAAACTTTCTTTTCTTCTCAGTTAAATCTCACTGATTCAAAATTAGAGAGTAATATTAAAAATTGGAATTTGTACATGTAGGAAAAACGATCAAGTTGATTGATATCCTTGTTACTTCTAATGCATTTTTTATTTGAACAATTGCCATTTTAGCGTCAAAGCCAGTTTACATAATATCTACAACAAAATTATGAAAACGCGTTGAGATTAAAAAAGGAAATTATTAATATAATATATGCGGATTTGTAGCGTAGTGGCGTCTCGTTGTAAACCGTGAGATATTCAAATAATACGCACTCTGAAAGAATGCTAATGCTTTTCGTTGATCTGCATCGGCTAACGTATGCGCGCAACGATGCGCTCCGCGAACGAGCGCGAAAACGCGCATGATGTTTCAGCAAGTGATTAATGCGCGCCCCGCTACTCTCTCTTACTCATTCTCTCTCTCTCTCTCTCTCTCTCTCTCTCTCTCTCTCTCTCTTTCTCTCTCTCTCTGTATCGTGATACGCGGAATTGAAAAAGAAAGTAACAAAAATCGGCTACGCAGCTGTTGCGAGCGGAAGACAAATGGATTCCCGGAGTACCAATCGTCGCCGGCGAAACTTTAAATAATAATTAATGATGATTACGGCGTAATGCGCTCGCATTCGAACAATGCCGATAAATAGCGGTCATTGTCAATATCATTTTAATAATCGTGCCGCGCTTCACAGAATCGAAATCGCGGGCGCGTGTCTCATAAAAGGTTGCATGAAAAACTGGCATGCTTCGTATAAGTTCAACGTTTCATATCGACGGTCGATTTTAACAAAGCCGAAATCAACCTTTCCTCAATAAAACTTCAATCTTCCGTAAACAAATAACCGTATAGTATAATTAACAGTGGCTTTAATTAGCTTCGTCATCGGAAACTTCGATGTCAAGAACGATCCGATTAGCCAGGAAGACAAGCCTTTTCCCGAAATGAAGTTCCGTGAAAGCGATGGTGAATCAATACAAACGACTTTTACGATTTCGCGATAGTGGGTGGATTGTATTGCTGCTTATGTACAATTATAGGTATATACAACATACAACGGCAGAGTTAACAAATCCTATTAAAAATAGATGCGAAAGACCGAGCCGCGTTCACGGCGTGCCGACGTAGTATGGCTCACCGTTGCGTCGGTGCACAACGCGAAGATGCTTGTGAGATATTTCGTCTTGTATTTATATTTATAAGAGCCTTAGAACATTAAGGCTCTCTCTGCCGACTATTATGAATGCACAATGGAGTCCAGCGAGTCGCGCGGCTTCATCTCTCTGATCCTCGTCGGGATAATTAAAAAGGGAGCCATTTCGACAATTCGGCTTATGAGAAGCCTCCCTTTACCAACTTCTTTACTCTTCTTATATATTTTGATTATGTATTGCACAATATCGTATCTTTAAAACTGCAAAAGCGTCTCGCGTTAATCGGCAAGTAACGTTCTTTTTGCTTATTTAGCTTATTACATAGCTTGTGAGAATCATAGGATTGATACGAGCTATCGAGATTAATTCATTACTTTGATGACTGACACACAACTCATGACTTTGATTATTTAATCCGTTTTGTTCTTTAGAACGCGCTGGAAATATCACATTGGAAATATTTAAAGATGTTTTAAGAATTAAATTTGATAATTGCAATTTTGTTATAATTAAAATAACATTGGGATTCGTCATTATCCACAATAATCGTGCAAAATTAGCAAATATCGTTTAATTATTATTATTATATATCTATAATAAAGTAATTCCGATAATAGTATAAATATAATTAAACTGCTCTCTACTCTTTTCGAATCGTGGTACAGGGCATAAAATCGCATAAAAGTGTAAATCGTATTCAACTTAAAAAAAATATCTGACGTAAAAGCCAGAGATGCTTTATTGGGAAAACTATAAACTAAAACTTCACATCACGCCGAAATATCTGAGCGCGATTTTAATTCATTTCATTTATACGACTATTTGGATTCTCGGTGCAACCTTGTTATTGCCAATCCGCAGCGATTCATCTCGACGGCGATGCTGTAAATAGATTCGAATTACTTGTCACGTCGCTTAGCCATTCTCGATGTTTTAACGATTATTACTAGTCGGCTGAGAAGCACCTCCCGGCGACATCACCTGCCCCGAGTCTGAAAGAGGAGAAAGATAAATCGAAAGCAGGATGCAGAGGCGTGGATTTTCGCGGAGGCTGGCGAGCGAACGCACACGATTTCGTGCACACGTACATGCATGCTCTCGCGCGGTAACATACAAGAGAAAGAGGGTGGGTGAGAGAGAGAGAGAGAGAGAGAGAGAGAGAGAGAGAGAGAGAGAGAATGGGAGATACGCATGAAGAGAAAGAGAGAGACCAGGAGAGGGTGACGAGGGTGGCGGAGCGAGCGGAAAGGTGAGGTCGGTGGGATCGCCGTATACCTACACGCATCGCGATATAACACGTCGGAGTTAATGCCACTAACACAACGCCGCTACCTTCGGGGATTATCCTACGGGGGATATTTTTGATCGTGCAATAATCCCTAATACGATTTACACAGCTCGTGCTCGCAGGGACGCACGCAACAGCCCGGGTAGCCGGTAACGATTCGGCCGGTTGCACCTGATCGTTATTCCAGGTGCCGGGCGTTTCGTTTTAATCATTAGAAGCGTTAGCAAAAATACAAACAGCCATATTTGTATAATAGACTGCACTGATTAATTCCGAGCTGGAAAAACGCGCCGGCCGCGTTTAGTGACGACGGATGAGGACGATTCGCTCCTGTTGAAAAGTAATCTTGTGCGTTCGGAAAAGCGAAATTCTTTTCATTTATAGAGAACGTTACGAAAATGTTAACGTAGGATAAAAATCGCGTAGAATCATCGACAATGTCTGGCAAAGGCAAAATAGATACGAGAGAGATACATGTATCCTTCTTGTTTTTACGAGTAAAGAACTTAAAAGAAAAAAAAAAAAAAATAGAAAAAATGATTACGACTTCATTATAATTTCCAATTGTACTGCGCAGCGCTATCAAATTAATGGGGTGATAGTATCTAATGGACTTAATCCATAGAGCGGAGGGATGTCTCTATATGGAATATTAAATCACATTACAATGATCACGCCCATCAATTCAACTTTAAAGCAGATAAACTTAAATCATTGCAAATGTTGCGTCCACTTGCTCTTTCAATTGTGCAGAAATTATCTGTCCCAGCTGCCGCATTCTTATGATTTACAAGATTATTCGTGTGATACTGTATAGTACAGTAACGGGGCAGCAGCTGTAACATATATATTTCTCAGTAACTGAGACGTACGATTATTGCATCTTAACTAACATCTCAATGTAAATCAATTCGACACTTGTACCGCCGTGCGCAGAAATGTGCACGCTACGAGCTTTTAAATGTCTCTGCTGTTATTGTTCGTTATTTTTGCAGTACTTTCGAGAAACAAGAATACGAAATTAGCACCGGTCGAGAGGTACTGACGAGAGGCGGAAAGAATCGGACGAGAAAGAATTCCTGAGGCAATCGCTCACGTTCCTTTATCGATTGAAACACATTCGTGTTAATCGGCCGCGCGTTGTCATCTCGAATCGACACGTAGGAGAGCCGATGATAGCAAGCGACACTCCCCGCCCGGTCGTTTAGAGCACCGGATAAAGATAAGTGCCGACGACCCCCTTCTCTCTTCCTCCTTCGTCGTCCTCTTCTTCTTCTTCGTCTTCCTTGGTCGCGGCCGAAGATTAAGCCGGCACCCGTGGGCGCTGACCCGTGAAGATAACCGACGTGTATTCCCTCTAAAGCCGTCGATCGGCTCTTCGCGCGTACATGCGTGCCTCACGCGCGTAAGCCGCGGCTTTTTTATCAACCCCCGGCGCGCGGTATATACGGCTCGTTGTATCGCCGACTTTCGGATTTCCAGGCGCCGTCGTCGTACGTTGCACTTTGATCCCTGTAACGCGTCCGTCCGCGTATGACGCGCGAGGAACGAACGCTCCTCGATAACGCGCGCACAGGGGGAAAGAAAGACCTTCCATCGGAAGGCAGAAGATCGACAAGGATGATCGACGGGTAACGGATCATTTCTTGCGACCGGCAGCACAACAGATTTTCCCCTTATCGAAGGATTACTCATCTCTGTCGAGAAAAGGCACGTGCATGCGGATTATTTCGTTATACTTCAGCTCCAACAGCGCAATTGAGTCACGGTCGCGATCGTGATCGCTGATTTCGCGGATCGCGCTTCGTCTTCTTGCAGACGTTCTTAGCCCGGCGGTTCAAAGTACTTTGACAGCATCAGGTATATTAAAATTTTAATATATAACGCGTCATAGCCAGCAGTTATAATTTCAGATGCGTGAGAGAGAGAGAGAGAGAGAGAGAGAGAGAGAGAGAGAGAGAGAGAGATACACAAGCAACTTATCTTATAAATCGCATAAATCTCATACTTTGAAGTCTAATAAAATTCTATATTTAAATAACATGTCTTTGTAAATAATTATGATTCATTTTATATATCTTCTATTCATTCGTGTGCATGTATCTATCATTTGTATACATGCATTTATTAAAAAAAATTTCTTAATATCATTATCACTGCAAAAGCAGAATATTCTGAATGCTATAAAGAGAGTAATAATAAATCTGCCGTTTAGCGATTAAATCAAGGTTGCGTATCTTTCTGTATTAAACACACGGCGCCAGTTTATTTGTAAACCTCACAAAAATTTTACAACTCACGTTTCGGAATTGAGGCAAACAAAAATTACGTTCACAGATCCGCGATAACGCAGAGGAAGACTATGAGTGAGATAACGCGGTGTAAAATCAGAAGTGTGACAAATAATGACGAAGATTTGGGATCGAGGAGGAACGAAATTATAATACACCGGCAAACAGGCGCCAGCCGCGTTTCAAACGTTATAATATTAAGCAGCGGATCGCGTTATCGCGGCTACGCTTCGCGCCAAGGAACGAAGAAAATCTCTTCCTGCCGATCCCGATTCGGTCTCTCGCCGTGAAATTAATTCAACTCGCGCCACGCTGTTCTCCACACATTCGACACGCCAATCGATGACAATCGCGCGCCGCAGTACGGCATTGTCCGTGTGCGCGACAGTATAGTATTACGAAAGTGCGCTTTTAATCCCCCTCGAGCTAAAAATCAATAGCGTGCCCCCTTGATGGTTAAAACCTCCCCCGGGATAAGCCCGGGCTGGGACCGTAGTTAAATAAATCCTGGATCAAAGGATAAGTCCTACCTACCGCTCTCTCTCTCTCTCTCTCTTTTTTTTATTCGCATATACTTTCTCGACCCTTCTCGCGCGTTTCCCTCCCCTTCCTCACTCTCTTTTCCCGCGCTTTTCCATCCGCCGCGGATTATTGCCAAGATCATAAATTATGAATCTTAACCAGTTCGACCAAGTGAAATTATTTCCCATCCCTCTTTTTCCACCCTTCCCTGCGACAGGCCTGTCCCTTTATTCGGCCGACTATGACGGCTAAGCAGGAAGATCGAGATTTGTGACGGTCCCCATTCGACGGAATTAAGATCATGTTCCGTCCTTTTTTGCGCCACAAGTTCCTTTCTCCCGTCGCTCTTGCTCGACCCAGGTTTGCTTACGCGCGCTTCTCTTTCATCGCCGCCATCGTTCGCAGCCCGTCGCGAGCTTTAATCTCGGATTATTTCGAGCCAGGATCGGGGATTAATTCGAGGAAGAGTTGACTTATTTGCAAACGACGACGACAACGATGGCGTCTTTCTGAGGTGCGATTACTGACGTTGAGTTTATCAAGTTTGCGAGAAAAATTAGTGGCTACTTTCACCAAGGTCGATTAGCTGTAACTAGTAGTTCTCTTTATCATCGTTTAATTTTTACTCCGGAAGGAGATGAAGAATTAGTTAAAGATCAAAGTTAGCCGGCGAAACCCGTGAAGCCAGTCGCAAACGATAAAAGGATCCCTGATTAATGAATCCTCCGCCGTCGACGGTGGTGCGCTCGATTTGAATTTCCTAAAGAATACACGCGCCCCCCCCCCTTTCCCCTATAAACGTTTGAATACAAGAGCAATAGAAAGGGACACCGAGATTTTCTAGCGAGCTTTCTAAGGATACTCGAGTCCTTAAGTCAGCAGGGAAGCAGAAAAGGAATCGAAAGTTTGCACCACGCGTCGTAGGATCGCCGGTCGCTCCCGAGATTTCCGTTGAATTCGAAGGGCTTTTTGTACCAGGATCTTATAGGGTAGACACGACGAATCTCGGTGGTATCTTAGCGGAAGAAACGCACGCGAAGATAACTACTGGCGAGACCTCGTTGATCCTGGATTTAGACGGAGTTTAGGGCGTTTTCGTATCAGGAGTTCATGATTACGCATTGACGCCTGTTCGCGCCTTTGTTCCTAATGGCAGGATCACCCGAGGGATCATCCCGGTTTTAAGTATCCGCCGGCTTACGTATCGACCGAACAATTTTGTAACGACGCAGAGAGATTTCTTAATGAAAGGATTACATCGCTGAAAGATCAAACTTGACTTTCACATTTCAGTTAAAATAAAACGGCATTGATAGAAATTATAATCAATTACTTTCCGCAACTAGATTTTCCATCCAATTTAATATAACAGCTCTTTTAATTTTTATTAAATTCTAAACTAATATTCTAAATTCTTAATTTTTGTAAACAAAGAAAAAAACTTTTAGACATTGCAAAAGCGTATACTTCACACGCAATATTCTTCTCGGAATAATGGACGCAATCTCGCGTGCGTAATTAATTTTTTTTCTAGAAGCACTTGGGATTTACGGGGTTGCACTGATATAGCACCGTTTCGTAAACAGCGTAAAATATTACAAGTGTAATAATAAAAGGATATCATATATTTCGTCCTCCTATTACAAGCGCGTGATATCGCAAGCGGCTACAAATCACATTTATTTGCCCTGGCGCGAAAGAAACGCGCTTTCGATTTCTGACCGACTGTACGGGATTTCAGATTAGCAAGTTCCTCCACTTCCGTTCGACGGATTTGTCTAGATTTACCGGAGGTTTTGCCATCAGGGCACTAGGACGTAAGTTTTCCAGCGCGTGCAACACTCGCCAGAATCCTGCC
>NW_017304341.1:496519-498731 GCF_001594115.1 Trachymyrmex septentrionalis | reverse complement strand
TTTACCGGAGGTTTTGCCATCAGGGCACTAGGACGTAAGTTTTCCAGCCGATTCGCGCGTGCAACACTCGCCAGAATCCTGCCAAAAGGATCCTCCGTATCCTGTCGCCCTGGTACCGTTCTAACTGTATATCCACTCAAAATCGTCCGCAGCTTTGTCTGCTTACGCAAGCCCAGATTTCGTCGTCTTCCATCCCCCGTTGCCTGTTGCTGGATGATGGCGGGTCATCATCCCTGTCGGCTCCCCACGATATCCCATGAGAATGTGGGTAAGGCCACCGTGTGACCTCTCCGTGCCAGGGGAGTATAACACAGGGAAAGGACCGGGAAGGAAACGACGTATTGCGACGGGGGTGTCAAAGAAACATTCGGGGTCGACTGCTCGTTTGGTAAAACAATGGCAAGTGTATATAAGAAAGTTAGATATTTAAAATAATACGCGCGCAATGAATAGGGAGGAGACTTTCTAAACATCTCGACACAAATAGAGGAAAAATTAAAAGAATGGCCGAAATGTCGAGCAGTGTCACTGCTTGACGTTATATGAATAGGCGGTGTTAAAACTTTATACATTCAGAATTTAAAATAGAAATATATCCAGATATAAAGATTTATGACCTTTCGTATAAAACATATTCAAAGAAGATTTATAGGTACTTCAAGTACTCTCTTTTTTAATTAATAAAAGAAAGGATACGTTAATTTATAAGAAAATAAAAATTCATAAAAATATTAATTGTTTTAATCTTATTTATGTCATCCTCTTTAAAATGTATATGTACATGAAATGCATAAACAGTATTTTTCCAAGTTAAATTTACTCTCTTGTAATTTCTGTGTATAAATCCATGAAAAATCCGAAATAAAAAATCCAATTTTAACTTCTAATTTTTCATCTAACATTTTCTAATATTACAATTTTCATCTAATATTTTCTTACGTATATCCTACGTATAAAACTTTATATTCACTTATTTTTATAATGCTTCTCTAATCATTTAAGAATGTCGTAAGCAAAGATGCAATCCATAATTTTATTTTTATATAATTTAATTTTTAACGGAGCAAGAGAAAACTCGCATATTTTCGAAGCTAAAGTTATACTTTCAAAGAAAAAGAATAAATATATCTTTCTTCTAAGATAGAGGGAACTTTTCCTTTTAAAAAGATTAAATCAAGCCGGCCCTTCGATAAACGAGGGTTGTTTACCGAGAGACTAGGAGAGCATCCGGTGACAATGCTACTATTTGTCTAATGCCATCTGAACGCAGAAGCGACCGAATGGTCGGTATTCTCGATGACTTCGTTGCAATGATTAGGATTTCATTTTTGGTACTGGAGGTATAAGTTTGTCCGAGGTTTTCAGAAAGAGCGAGGAGCCGACACATATGCATCTGATTTGCGCATCTTTATTGCGTTCTGGCTTTCGTAATACTTTTTAATTGAATTGAATTAAAATAGATATTGATACGGGAAAAAAAGGAATTTCAGATTAAACGAAACGTGCTAACTTTTTCCCTCGACAAAAAATTTTTAATTTTTTAAAGATACTTTTTTGTTTTTTTCTGTTTTAATTTTCAAACGCTCTTTTCTGTGATTTAATTAAGAATTTTTATCTAGAATAAACTTTATATATATTAGATGTATTAGATGACTTTATATGTATCAATCGACAGATTTTGACTCATAAATATAATTTATATATTCTTTCTTTGTTGAGCATATTTATTAATTTATTATGTATTAATTTAAAAAGCTTTATATTGATTTCTTAATTTCCTAACTATGAGTGTTGCTAAAATATAAAAATGTAATCGGATGTGTGGAGCTGACGAATAATATTTAACATTGTAAAAATATGATTGCTAAATGTATTAAACATTAATTTACATTTACGCCGCCATTTGAAATTGTCTCTGTCGTAATCCATAATGAATTAACCAATCTCAGAGATTATATAACCCTGGCGTTTTGTTTGGTGAGGCCGCTTTGAGGATTAGTAAGTCTAAGTCCTAAATGACGGGATTATATAATCCAGCGGATTGCTTACGTTGGGCTTACTTGAAAGATAGAAACGTGGCAATTAATTTGCTATCAATATGAATTTCATGCGTACTGATAACTGCATTTGCATACATTTATTTTCAAATATTAATTTCTTAGAGAGTTACTCCTCTGTAAGGAACGACTACCGTCACATATTATTTTTTCCA
>NW_017304341.1:480726-496419 GCF_001594115.1 Trachymyrmex septentrionalis | reverse complement strand
TCTTGTTTGTTATTCGGGATCTCTACGTTATCATCTCGGCCTAATTGTTTTACAAGGCAAATCGAATAAGTGATGTTCGACTTCTGTGAAGGCAAAAATGGAGGGCAATGCGGTTAATGCGACGATGATGTATTGCATCGTGTAAGTAAAAAATAAGCTAGTTCAATTGGGAGTCGTTGTCGTCAATGGATTGCCACTCGCATATATCGCAATGTAAAGATTTTTAGCCACTCAGAAAGTTTTTTGATGAAGACGTATTTTTTAGACAAAATATATAATATATATAAATTATATATTATATATTTTTATTGCACCTAATCGTATCTATTTATGTCTAAAAAATACGTCTTCATCAAAAAACTTTCTGAGTGGCTAAAAATCTTTACATTGCGATATATGCGAGTGGCAATCCATTGACGACAACGACTCCCAATTGAACTAGCTTATTTTTTACTTACACGATGCAATACATCATCGTCGCATTAACCGCATTGCCCTCCATTTTTGCCTTCACAGAAGTCGAACATCACTTATTCGATTTGCCTTGTAAAACAATTAGGCCGAGATGATAACGTAGAGATCCCGAATAACAAACAAGAATAGAGACATAATTAAGACAGCTGATACCGAGAAAAGTTTATCTTTCTCAACTACATCTCTTTATACACTTTTTATGTTATCGAAATCACGTATCTAATTCATAATTCTGAAGAAGAAAAAGATAAGAAACAAAACTGCGTAGATTCAATGAGGCAAACATGAAAGATTTATAACTCTCGAATTTAAATACTAAATTTAAACTTCCAAGATTAAACAACGACCTGTCCAACAACGAAAGCTACAACGATTCCGCACCGCTAATTGTTGCGCAGGTTCCATCCATGTATTATCCCCCTCCTCCGATCAGCCACCGGTTGCTAGGATTTTTTTCACGACTCTCGTGCGTAAACAACTAGCAGGGTAGCATACGCACCCTGCTGGATTCCACGGTCCTTCGGGAGTCACACATTCGGCCGGCTGGCAGAGGGAGATAGAGAGCGAGCGGCCGGGGGTAAAGCAAACGAAGCGGATGCAAAGCCAGGGAGAAGGACGAAGAGGCTCGTCGATGTGAGAGGGAGAATGAGAGAACGAAGGGGAAGCGAAAGGGTGCGTGCGCGGCACATGCGTAAGACTGCCACGTCCTAGCGTCCTGCTCTCCTGGTCGCCGGGGTCCTACAAAAGCCCTTATTTGGGTCACGGGGCATTTCGAGGGTCCGGGACAGGAGGCGAGACACCTTCCTGTCGCTTCTGCTGTCCGGTCAGCGAAAATAAGGCGACAGGTATCGGACAAAGGACCTCATTTGCATATTTTTCGGCAAGATAGAGTCGAGCCGAGGCGACGACCGAATAGGCGTTCCGCGACGTGGCCAAGAACCGACACAACGCGGCTACTCAGCGCCGGGATATGCGCTCCTGATACGAGAGACGTCTATTAGGCCTATAAATTATCCACTGCATCGATCCAGAGAGCAATATTACGACAGGCTCGAGGCGGTGGCTGATGAAAAAGGCGCACAGCGGTAGGTGTAATCGGGTCAACGGAGTATATGTGCTTATAGATGATAAAAAGAAATGAATCGCATTGTATCACGATTGGGAATTGTTAATTAACAAATTCACATCTAGAATAATAGACACTTCATTCGCCTTATGAAAGATGATTTTAATCGTGATTTAGAATCATTTCGAGCGTTTTTCTGATCCGCATCTCTCATATGTCTTTAAACCTATTATTCTGAATAAGAATTTTATGTATTATAAGATTTATATTTCGCGTATATATGTATAATTTAGGGAATAGAGAAGGTACTGCTATTCGTTCATTGAAATATACACGAAACCTTTGTTTATATTTTAAGTTTATGAGATATCATTTCACAATAATATTTCATATGTAATTATGAATTTATAAATCCAGCTGAGTGAGTTAATCAGTCGATTATGAATTATGAAAAACGAAAGCATGCTCTAAATTGAAACGGCAAACAAATGGTTGCGAAATGTGTATAGTTGAATCCATTAGCTAGTTGAAGAAAATAAAATAGCTGAATATTTATAAATCTGACAGAGATTTAAGGCCTCCTGAGTAGTCGCGGCCGCTATGTTGGAATCGTGACGTTAGAAGAAATGACACGTAAATTTATGCTGTAAACCATTTGTAAATAAAGCCAATTTGGATAAATCTGAATGACGAGAATACTTTAAAATATCTGTAAAAATTGGTAGAAATTGTTCTTTTCTTTCTTAATAGTCAGTAAAAGGGAGGTAAAGTTAGCCTAATTTCGGGCAGAAACACACGATTTAAACAGCTGTTGAAATGAATGAAATATACGCTTTTACGTATCAAATTCCAGGATAACTATAGTTTCTGGCCATTTTTAGGACTTTCATAAGTACGAGACACATCAAATTTTCACAATTAAGCAAATAATAACGAAACATGCGACATGCAGCACAAATTTCGTTGTCAAAACGTCACTTTTTCACGTCTGTAAGTTCAGCCACTTATCATAGCAAGGCGCTGTAACACACTCACAAGCATGAGTAGTCCATGTCATGTGCTCGCTTTCGGTGCGCCGAAAGCACATGTATATGGGCTTGTGTTTGTGTGTGTGTGATTACCGATTTTGCCACATTTCGCCAAATCGCCGATTGATTTTAAATCGCATGCTGACTACTCAGGAGTCTTAAATACTTCTGATGTAATCATAAATATAATTAAACTGTAAATAAATTAGACATCCAAGAGAAATGAATTCCTTCATTAACAATATTTGGGTGTGTCCAAATTTGTCCAGTTTTGAAATAAAAATTCAAGAAACAAGAAATCTTAGAAACAAATTTTAAAAACAATATTTACACACTATTGTATGTAAAAACAAATTATATTTCTTAATATTTATAATATATTATAAATATTTCAATTTTTAATGCATCATAAATATTTTTATGGAGACAATCATATTAAGAACGTATTTTATAAAAGGACTTTTCGCGGCTGTAAGTTTTTGCTATGATATTATAAACTTTTTCTTATTCTTCGATAAAACTATATTTTGCGCTGCAGCATTGTTTGATAATTTTAACAAAATTTAACATTTTCGTTACAACTTATTTTAAATTTGTGTACATTCCAGTATCTTCATAAATCTAAAAGTAAAATAGGCATCACAACAACAAAATATGGGCACCATCGCAAAAAGCGATATCGCCGTTTGCACATTTAGCAGAGCAACGCTATATACTAATGTAAGTGATCGATAAGAGAACGGATGGGCGTTTAGGAAGGTAAAAAAGGGTAGTGGATGACCCTTGGGCAACAGGAACGCAGGATCTTGCGAAAAGGAGAGCCCGGGGGCTCGTGGCCGCGTTTTAGGAGTCTGGAAAACCGGGAATCCAAAAATCCGCAAGTAACAGGCCTTCATATCTCGCGTCGCGAGCGCGGCAGCCGTACTTTTGCGCCTTCTGCGAGCCTGATTGCCGCCTCAGCTCCTTATCCCAATTCCCTTGCGCGGGATAACGCGGTCCGATCCGATTTTATGATCCTGCGCCTAATGCAGAATCCTCACGCGACGAAACTTGGCGGCGCGCGTCCTTGAACGAACGGAAACTCGAGGAGCCACGTGTGCCTCCTTCTTTCGCGTATCCTCGCACGTAGAGCAACAGGCTAACGCCTGCTTCTTCGATAGCACGCACAAAGGATCTGCACGTGTCTGTGATCCTCCTCGATACCTCCTGCTATCCTGGCCCACGAAACTCGCTGCAATAATCTCCTGGGAAGTTTCTATCCCGATCAAGGAGATAAACGTTGGCGGGGTCGCGAAACACGATAATCTCCTTTATTCGAAGGACGAGATCTGAAGAGAGGACCAAATTTATCCCGCGTACACGTGCGATCGTTTGATCTAATTTTCGTTTCCAGATAACGTCGTGCTAATGCAATGGTATTATTAAGGAGAGTACGCAAGCAAGGAAATTAGACCGTGATTCAATTTCAAGAAATTAACCTAGAAATCAATCTAGAAATGTTTCTCTATTACAAATCAGACTTCTTCTTCTTCTTATATAAAAGTGGATTTCTTTAATAAAAAAATATTATTTAATATTATTCATGTTAATTATCAGTGTATCTATTATACTGATAATAAGAGGGATATATGCATACGCGATGTACGCAAATAATCGAGCTTCCTCGAAAAATTCGCTTGAAAATTTCATACGTTCCTTTTTCAAAGCAAAGGATTACGAATTAATGTCGTTTTATTGATACGTGAATCGTTAATTCCGAATTCTCGACGTGACCCGTTATTTCTATGTTCAACACGAATTTTCGGCTTGTCGTTACATATAATTTATTTGCCGCTGTAGCGTTGTACGTATAATCCGGGATTAAGCGACAGCGGCGTGGTGATAATCAGAATTTTGTTAATAGTACTGCAAAAGGCTCAAAGCCAGCGGACCTTGATATTACTTGGCGGTGATAAAGCGCCGCAATCCCAAAATTCCACTGTATCTTTATTATACAAGGACTTTGGGAATCCGAGTGGGAAATGTTGAAAAGTCACGTGACACACGGCGAAGACGTTAAATCTTTTTTATGAATCATTTATTACAGCGTATTCGGCATTACGTAATCCAAGGTCACAATCCGCAGATTTATCGCCGGAGACGCCACGAGGTTTTAGACTCTTTAATCCCAAGGTGCGCCGCAGAGACAAAATAGCGGGATTATACAAATCCTCGCGTCGCTTAATCCAGGATTAAGATTATGGTCATAGACCGACGACCCCTCGTATCTTTCGGAATTTTTCTCCCATGAAGGGGAATACCGGTTGAAGATCGCGTGAAGCGCCATATGCGTCGTTCCGAATTTTTAAGATAAAATATTTCCGCAGGCATGTGTGTGGGTAGCGCGTATGGAAAACAAAAAGTACACGAGATATAAATCGTCTCGCGAACGTAAATGCATTGTCGTTAAGTTCACATGGAAAGTTTCTGTAATAATAATACTGTACGTCTGTGAATGTTAAAATCAGACTGCAACTAATTGCGACAATTTCCGTCTTTTTAATTTGTATCGTCAATTTATATTCACTGTAAGCTCATCGCATTTAAAATAGTGCACCATTTACAGAAAGTCTATTTACATTTCAAATCGCAGTGCTTTGTTATTAACAGCTGATTTCTTTCAAGAAAATCAGAGATGGTATCATCTCAATTGCGTTTAACAGACAGCCAATCGATATTGTCCTTTATACTATCAAAGTTGCTGCAAACATTTCTACGTTGGTAAAAGAAGAAATCTTTATTACTTTCAGCACTACAAGCCAAGAAGGGCACTCGGTTTACGTTTTTTTTATTTACGTTATCCTTACTGCGTTATCCTTACTTAATATATAAGATAGATTTATCAGCTAAAAAGGAATAGCATATTGTGCGCGACGGTAAGTGGCTTTACTCCGAAACAACGGGTCCAAGTTCGATGTATTCTGTAAAATTGACAATTTTTCCGGTATCCTCGACGCATTACCTCGCGATTCGTCTGTGACGCAGCTCCGGACCGGTTTCACCAAATGCCGTCGACCGACATCGTCACCGCGTTTTCCCGTCGTTCTTCGTCCATCATTCGCGCGACAAAGCGCGCCTTGTTCCAGATCTCTTTCGTGCCGACCAATATCTCGCCGATGCAGCTCGACGTTACTCGCGAGCGCGTACGAGCACGCGTATATACTACGTACGTACGTACACACACACACACACACACACACACACACACACACACACACACACACACACACACACACACACACACACACGCACGCACGCACGCACGCACACACGCACACACACATACACAAACATGCTAACACACAGGCACAATATCTTTCGAATCGTTCGTAGAATTCCCGTCGTATCAGGACGGGATGTAAAGCTTCCTGGGGGATGAGCCGCTTAGCCTCTAAACCTTGTGTGCTCTGCCATAGTCCTCCCGCCGTCACCCCCCCCCCTCCGCCCCCTGGCAGCCTCTCGACCGCCCTTTTGTACGAGCCATCATCCACGGTACGCGTATGAGTGAGCGCGTATACGTGTGCACGCATACGGGACAGAAAGCGGGCCGTATACGCGGCCTTGCACGGGGATTATCCGGGCTCTGTATTCGTGGGGATTATCTTTGGGCGCCGCGTGTACGTGTGCGAGCCGCGTTGTGTGTGTGTGTGCGCGGCCAAATCCTTTAGTGGCTCCGGTTCGGTTCCCTCTCTCCCTTCCTCTTTCGTGTATGTGTGTCAGGCGCAAGGGTGCAACATACACACGCATACACACACGTTTGCACTTGCGTCACCGAGTTTGACCGACCTGCACGTATGCGCTCGCGTTCGCGCCCGCGCGCTCGATTGCGCCCGTGTGCGTACGCGCGTACACGTGAGACTGGGATTAATCCGGGATTATTGGTCGTGTGTGCGCCGCCCGCCGTCCAAATCCAAAATCCAACGCACACAACTCAGCTAATCCTAACCCACCCCCTTATCACCCTCTCTCGCCTGCACCTCGCCGCCCTCACCTCACCTCGCCGCGCTTCTCTCACTCTCAGCGTACTCCTGTGTGTTCTCCACCGACAATTCGGAGCGTTGTCTATAGGGTGTGCCTGGAAATTCTGGCGTCCGCCAGTGCCCCCATTTTTGCCTATCCGCTTAAAGTACCGATTTTCGAGCGCGACGTCGATCGATATTAAAGCCGTATCGAGATTAATCAAGGATTTTTGTGAATTTACCGATCAATTTTGTCTCTAGTAAAAATAAAATAGAACATTGATGTTCGTTAAATTGTCAACAGGGTATAAATTTAGTCAGAATATGAAGATGTCCAATCACGACGATTCAATTTTATATCAAAATTTCATAGACGTTTTATTGCATCAATCGACACCTTCCATATCCTGCGTAGTATTGTTTAAAACGAATATTTGCGATATCGGAAATATTTGTTGACAGAGAATGAAAATGTTACGTAGAAAGCTTGGCTCGTACTCAGCTTTAAAGATTTTGAAAGAAATTTTAAAGAAATTGTAAGATCGAGATTATAAAAATCAGGATAACAATAGACGTTGATTTACAACGTTTATGTGGGACATATCTATTATTATCTAAGATACCGATGACATCACGAATAATGCGTGACTCAGACACAGAAGAGATTTAATTGTAAGTGATTTTTAAGTAAGGTGTGTGTGTGTGTGTGTGTGTGTGTGTGTTTAAAGCTTCGTTGCATCCGCAATTACATTACAATCTTCATTACTTAGATCGCATCACGACAAATAGTTAACTCATTATGTTAAAATGTTAATTATCAGAATAGAAATTTTTACTTTTAAAATTAAATTTCGATCAATATTTATGTATTCAAATGTGAACAGAAGTTCGTCTCGAAACTGGTTTTAGCAGCATATTCATTAAAAAGGACTATTCGCTCCAAAAATTGCTAAAAAAAATTATATCCGTAAAAACAGAAGAGCTATTAAATATAAAAGTGTGCACGGTACGTTTTATATACCTACACCTCACAAAAGTAGGAATAGGAAATTAAATAAAATTATAAGATATACTTTGTAATTCTAAAAAAGAAGCAATTTGTAATTGGAATGCAGCGTGAATAGTATTTTTACGGATATTACAAGAACTGCTTTACTTTGTCGATAGCCTTTGCATCGGTAAGAATTAGACTTTGTAATGTCTTGTAAGGATTTGCGTTCGGTATGCTAAATGTAGGACAGAACTCAAATGTAAGAATAGTAAAAATAAAGACGTATATGCGCACACGCATTTCTGTACATGTGAGAAATAACCATTCGCAATATGGTCCACGATTGCTCTCTACGAGTTATGATATCGATTTTGCCTTTGGCTTAACGCGTGGTCAGGTTGAAAGCTAGAACGTATACAGGGCGGCTATAAAAGAATCATTCCTGAATCGCGAGAGAAATGAGGGAAGATAACAATTTTTTTTATGCTACAATTCATATACATTAATATTGCTCTAAAATACAGAAAATTTGATACAATATAAAAGTTTTTATATGAAATTTTCTATTATACATATATTAGATGTTTTTAGAAGCCAGTGATATTACTATTTTATTTTGTTTCAATACAATTTGATTAATCGATGCGTCTTTGCTGTATTCTATAAAGCTTTCTTATATTTTCTTCCTTTGTTATTTTTATATTCTGCTAAAGAAAAATATATAATTTTATTACACGTGTATTCACAAACAAAATATATTTCTAAGCTTTTGTAATTAAATGCGCCTTCGTGTTAAAATATTCTCCGTAATTTATAAACTCAATTCATGCTGTGAAAAATACATGAATTCGTTAAACATTATCTCATTCATTATGACATTATTATTTATACTTCGCGATATCCCGGTTATTTATAATATAAATAATAGAACGACTTCCGAAAATTAAAACTACACTGTTTTTTTTTTTTACAAGCGCAAAGCGAAGGGTAGTTACATTTGAATTAAACTGCGCGCTGAATTTATACAAAGCCTCCGATCGTTTTTTGAGTTTGTACGTGAAATACTCATTGTAAGTCTTTCCCAACAGAATATATTTTCTGATCGGGTTTTGCATCGCAAGTTTGGGGATTACTAAATCAAAACTTTTATGCTCCGGGAGCTGCGGATCGTTCTGTCCACTGACTGAGAACGTAAATAGAGAATTCAAAGGCAACTCGTCACAAAAGATGCCTCGTCTCTTGGGAGGGAGTATCGCGTAGGGTTAAATGGCGTAACGAGCCCGATCGTATGGCGCAAGACGCCATGGTGAATGTTCGCAGGTCGCCTAGCCGCATAGCTAGGGATTTGAATTTAATCCGGATTAGTTCGTAAGGGTCACAATATCCTCCCCTCTGACTGCACCTCGTCGCAGTTCATCCCACCGTTCGTGCACACGGATGCGCGCATATAGACGTCCAGGTAAATCCGTACGGAACACACGCGGACGATTATCCTAATTCCGAGCTGACGCTTACGGCTCGCGGACTAAAAGGGAACAAACGATCTCATCTTTCCAGCTCATCTTTGATGTATGCCGACGCGAAATCACTTCTCGATAAAAAAAAAATAAAAAAACGATGCCAGCTCTCTTATTTTTGGATGTATTTATTTCTAATTTCTTGTACAAATAATTTTTATGAAATTGAGAAACTAACATTATTGTAATTATTAAAAATTATACAATCTATTTGTGCGAGCCAGTTTTCAAAATTTAATGTTATTGCATTATGCAATAATAAATATTATATTAAATATTTTATACTGTCGCTTATTGCACGATTGTTGGAAATAAGTAGGTCGTACTTTTAGAAATTTGAAAAATAAAAAAAAAAGTCTCGACTGAGGAAAGGTGGAGATAAGAAATGTAGAAAAGGAGCTGAGAGGGAGGGAGGGGGAAGATTAAGTGTGACGCACGGAGATTTAAGGAGGATCTTCGAGATCCGTAGATTTAGGAAGTGCGTGCTTCTGTCCACCCGCATCCCCCATCGCATCTCGTACCACCCTTTTCTCCTCGTCTAGGTCGGGGCTGGAAAAGCAAATATGTACTCTAGCTCCCTGCATTCCTGCACGCCTTCGAAATGCCGAAGTACAGAATATCTACTCTCTTAAGAACACCGATTCCTCCCTCCGAAAGTTAGCCTGAGAAAAAAATTGTAGGATATAATTTGACAACTTAATATGATATATACGATACAATTTCTTCCCTTCCTTTCTTGGATCTTTTTTCGTAGTGATTTTTATTGCGTGAAAGAATCAAGTAAAAAAAATGATAAAAATAGAGAAATGTATAAATATATATATTTAATGGAAAGTTTTATAAATTAGACAAATATTTAATTATAGTCACTTCTTTGATTTTGTATGCAAACTGCGATTAACGTTCTCTACTCTGTAGCAACTTTGTCTATTTTTTGCGGAAAATGCTATAATACATACGTAAAAAAATACTAGATATTGCACTGAAAAAAAGATTGGCTGCTGTGCAGCAAATTAGGTGATAAAATATGGCGTAGTATTTTTAATTGGCTGCAGCAGCCAATTTTTAGTTGCTATCGGAATCTTATACTGATACATTGCAGATAGGCTAACGCAATCAAAAATTGATTGTTGCGACCAATTAAAAATGCTATGCCATCTAATTTGTTGCAGCAACCTTTTTTTTTTTAGTATGTTAATATTCTATTTTTAAAACAAAAAGATCTAAATTAAAAAAAAATATTTTTAAAGTAGTAAGTTATATTATTATCGATCGTTAAATAAAATTGAGTAGATTTACAGACACACATATATATATGTTTCTATTACAATACTTGGAGATAAGATAATTCAATAATAATTTAAATTCAAGAAAATATGTTTAATTAATTTGCTATCGGATGTTTCATTCAGCAATAAACGTGCCGTAAATATATGTTCGCTATGCTTATAATATTTAATTCTTTCTTTAAATGTTGCCATTTACGAATTTTGGGGTCGTATAAAATTAGAATGTTAAGTATCACGGGCTCCGTTTATACAGCGTTTAATTCTCATTGCAAACGGACGCGTGTAAATTGTTTCCACCGCATTATCGAGGATCAAGGAAATTCCGCCGATAGTCTATCTCGTTTACGAGCTTTAACGATCCCTCTCGCGCGACCTCCATCGAGTACGTACGTCTTCGTCATTCTCAACGGAAGCGGACTTTATGACGCGACATGGCAACTGAGTTTCTGGATTGCCTCGAATAAAAGTGGAGCATTTCGAGCAGACTCTTTGTATTATTTGCAATATTATTGAACAACAATTTTTCGCAATAGATAAATAAATAATGATAGCATTCTAACACTAGCATTATCTATAAATTACTTATAATATTATTTCTACCATAAGTAGAGTTATATTAAATGTTATCCCTTTTTTAAATGAATATTATTAAGTTGGACAAACAATATTACATAATTTTGGAGTAAAAAAATAAATAAAATAAAATCGAGAGCATGAAATGATTCAAACTTAAAACTTATCGTTTCCCCGTTTGCTCTCTTATTTATTACACAAGAGCTATATCGGCCTTCGCCGGACGTGAGACGGTGACGGCGATTAACGCCGCTTCCGTTTGTATAGAATGCATTAATGGACGTGACATAGGTGCATCGTTACCGTGTTTTCCTCATCGCCGTCACACGAGTTATCCCAACCGAGTTACGCGTTGTAAAGACGTTAAAGCTGTTTTCGCACGACCCGATCTTTCGTAAAAGGTGACTTAATTCGCCCGGCAAATCGACGATTTACGATCGCGGGAAAGCACCCTGCACAAGCCACCACATCCGAGATGCAACCCAAGGTAATGGGGTGTGTACAGATGCACTCGCGTAGGGACAAGACGGTAAGGAACGGGACGATACGAAATACAAGAGTTCAAATACGTTCAAATAACCGTAGAGAACTTCTTCATTATTATATTATTTTGCGATATTCTTAAATTAAAAAATTCATCAAAATTATTTAAAATATATTTATAACATAAAAATAAATAGTATCAACTGTCAATTGTATAATGTTGAATGAAATCATCAAACTTTGTCAAAATAAAAAATATATAATAATTGCTATAGTAACATGCTTAGTATTTTTAAAAAATCATGATTTATCATTATTAAACGGACAATGAAATATAAATGGGAAAGAAATATTTACCTGTACTGGAAGCAGATTTGCTGAGATCGAAGCCTTCCTGCTTGGGACTGGCGTTGATTTCTTGCTTTGGGTGCTGGTTGTGCGCGGAGAACGGTGTCTGGGGTGTACCGAGAGGTGTTTGCGATTGCAACGGATGTACCGATGGGTGCTGAGGTGCGTTCTGCGGCTGAGACTGCTGGGACTGATGAGACTGAGGACTCCTCGGTAACGAGGACACGCTGCTCGGTCTCGATGGTGGCGAGGCTTTGTGCGTCAACGCCAACGCTTGGCTCTGCAATCACCAGAGGAAATTCACTTTAAAAAAATTTATTTTTTTGAACAATAAATACAATGTCAATGCAATAACGGATGATAATGTCTATGTACGATTATTGTCGTATACATTATCGAAATGCGGTATATTTATTTTGTCAACGAGGAGAAATGGGGAAAAGTGATCTCATTTAAAAGAAGATGAGAATATTATACAGAGAAATTCGATAAGCTCTACATTGCAAAATATAAAAATCTTTTTACGTATCAAGAGGACGCGAAAGAAAGTTTAATACCGGGAAGCATGATATGTACATTTTTACGCTTATTACTCAGGCAACAAGTTCTTCCCCAGCTCCCGTATTGTTCCTGGCAAAGTTTCACAGCGAAAATATTTTCTGCGTACAAGAGCACGTTATGTAAATTATTGTGATGTTTATTTCATCGCTCGTTTGTGTATAATCCAGCGAGAGTGCGGTAATCGCCGCGGGGTAATACAAATCCTTTGCTGTCCTTAATCTCTGAAGACAAAATTCCCTGGCACATCATGCTTCTAACGGTCGCATGACTTTTTTACGGGTACGATTACCTATTATAAAAATTTCTACAGCAAAACGTAGCTCCTATTAATCTTTAAAATATAAAAAGTATTATCATAAATCATCGTTGTGTATCCATAAATCATGTTATTTGTCCGTATCATCTTAATTTTCACAAGCTGAGAATTTTATCAATAAATTTTTAATATATTATAATGATAATATATATTGCACGAATTAAATGTAATATTGTATCCTTGCCAAAATGCGCCCGCGCGCAATAAAGGATCGCCTAGAATCTGCTTCTAAAAAGAAAAAAAGAGATAACTCGCGCGCGAATTAACTATGCACGATTGGAGGCAATCTAACGATTAAAAAAGCCTTCGGCGGCAATTCACGGTGGGAGCGTCGCCTAAACGCGGTCAAATCTACGACGTTTCGGTCGGGCCGAGCGAGCCGGATGATCTAAGCGTCGTCGACGATGAAATCTGAGCACGTGCTCAATTCCGAGCGGCGACCAGGCTAAGGCATAAGCGCGGACTTAGATTTATGTATGAGTGAACTGAACTTAACACTAACGGCTAAGCCGTCCACGGTGTCAACTGGGGTCAACTGGGCCCAGAATGCGACAATCCTACACCACCGCAACCGCTGCCGCTGCCGCCGCCGCCGCCGTCGCCGTCGCCATCACCGATGTGCGAAATGCACCGCGGAGCGATGATTTTCGTCTGGAAACTGGATCGTCGATGACGCCTCCGTGGAATACGGAGCGTCAAGCGGTAGAACGAGCCGAGATACGAGAGGCGGCGTATAATCTTCCATGATCCTTCGCGACTTCCTGCCGCGTTCGTGTTCGCTCGCAATCAGCAATTTTCGCGAGTATTTAGTCTCCTTATTTAATTACAAAATTATGAAATTTAATCAGCCGGCACTCACGCGCGCGTCGCACAAGGCAGTCTTGAAAAATCGACGATGAGCGTCGTATTAATTGCTCCTCGAAAATGATCATCCCGACGTTCTTAACCGAACAGATTGCACAAAACTTTATCGTCTTTTTATATTTATGTAAATTAACTCTATCAAGTCGCGATTAAACTTCAATCTTTCTTATTTTTTTTCTGAATAACGAATCTTTTACTCGCGCATCTTTACTCGTAGGAAATATTAACACATAGATAGAAATATATACGTAATCATTGAAGTGAAACCGAAAGAAAAAGAAGAATTTCTTCTTCCATCTAGGTTTTAATATCTTTGTACATGACGCTTCTCTCATCGATCTAACGATCGGTTGCAAGGGATCGACCGGATGATTTTTTCGCTTGCCCGGACTGTACCGAGGTACCAGCTACTGTTTCGGGAGCTCTTCGAGGTATGCACTCGCAAAAAACACGTCAGACCGCTGAAGACCCGGGCCTGGAACGGGAGTAAGCGAGAAGAAGACGATGAAGAAGAGGAAGGAAGTGGTGAAGGAGGGAGCGGAGAAGCGGGATGCCTGAAGGTGCCGAAGTGAGCGAGAAAGAGAGATAAGGGCCAGCCGGCATCATTGATGGCGAAGAGAGACGAGCGGGAGCAACGAGGGGCCCCGAGGGTTCACGCAAGAATTGGAAGAGGACAGAGAGGATCCTCGGTTTCCACGCGAGGAATGAAGACGAACGCGAGACCGAAAGCGGGAACGTGTAAGAAGGGGCAACAGGTGGATGGGGTTAGCGGCTTATCCAGCTAACGCCCCAAGTGATATCGCGGTAACTCTGCTGTGTGACGTGCGAGGGGTTACGACGTTGTTGTCGTAAAATCAGGAATTTCGGTTCGTTCATCGATCCGGCTTTCGCCGTGGTTGAGAATTCGCCTCCCGTGGAATCGGGAATCGCGCTGGGAAGGCCGAGCCCAGCGTCAGGTCCAAGAAACGTCCGGCGCGAGAAACACCTCTGAAAATTCGCTCACTTGACCGATCCAAATTGCTTCTCGTTAGATATCGTTAATTGCGCGACAATTAATTGTGATAAACCAGATGGACCAACATAAACGATTTAGTAGATAGATGAAATTGAAGTAAAGTCGGAAGAGCGTAAAAAGTTTGTAATAATTGCCGAAATATTTTTTGGTATCGCGTTATGTAATGTTATGTAAAGGCCTCATTAAATATTAGTAAAACAAGAATAATTGCTCGAGCTGAATGAGAGAGACTATAATAAAATTCAAGTACATACGTCTCTCGTACTGCTCGCGAAATATTGTCAACGCGAAAGACGACAAATTCTGCGAGGATTCGTCCAATTTGTGCGAGCCAGCGTGGATTTGGAAACAAACGTGCTCTTCTCCCCGTGTCCTAATTGTGTGTGACGACGGTAAAAATGGAAAAGAATAAATAATTAAACGTGAAGCGCGAGCGCGATATCGCCACGAACGACGAGTTCGGCAGGCGGTTTATCAACGGATCAGCTTATCTACCGGGTGTAACGGAGATACGCAGCGATGGCGTTTCCTGCTAGTGTTTCCCGTTAATGCGATAACCTTAATCGTTGACCGTGCACAGGATTCTCGTGGACCCGCGAGAGATTCTGAACGGAATTAACCGCGACGGAACGGTGGCGGAATCACCACGCGCGCGCGCGCGCGCGCGCTTCGAATCGTCCGCACGAAACGAACTTACGTAAGACCGAATCACGATGACAATCTTTAATGTTCGACCAATTGAACGCGTGGTCCTTTTCGGAGTATGTCTTACGTCAGCGGCATCGTTCCTCATGTGGCCAATTCTATTCATCGAAATAAAAAAAAAAAAAAAAAGAAAAGAGAGAACACTCGATGACGATATCGCCCCTTTGCACGAGGATCCTTTCTTCTCGTCTCGTCACAATTTCTACGACGATGTTCGATGCGCGTGAATTATCAGCGCTTGTCTCGCTTGTCTTCATTAATTCTACGAATGCTGCATTAACGCGCGTCATGAAAAATCGCGCTTCACGCCGTGAGCGATACGTTGCAGCGATACGTTCTCGGAGGATATGAGATCAGTTTAGGATGAGTTCATTCTCAAACGGAAGCTGCATTTTCAAACGGGAATAATGAAAGTAACTCGAAAACAGCTACCGATTGGAAATTCTTTTAAAATCTGTAATTTTA